>NC_071106.1:8572500-8587500 GCF_024256425.1 Clarias gariepinus | reverse complement strand
ATATGAGGAATAAAACTGAAAAGCTTACAGGATCAGGTGGTCTCCCATCCAAGCACTAACCATGGCCAAGCCTGCTTAGCTTTCTAAATCAGGCTTGAGCTGGCACTCTCATACCAGTACAACTGGAAGTGGAAACTGGATTGAAGGAAGGCCTATTTGACCAATTAAAATGATTTGTTTAAAATTTATTTAAAAAAAAAAAAAAAAAAAAAACAACTATATGAGGAATAAAACTGAAAAGCTTACAGGATCAGGTGGTCTCCCATCCAAGCACTAACCGTGGCCAAACCTGCTTAGCTTTCTAAATCAGGCTTGAGCTGGCACTCTCATACCATTACAACTGGAAGTGGAAACTGGGTTGAAGGAAGGCCTATTTGACCAATTAAAATTAATTGTTTTAAATTTATTAAAAAAAAAAAAAAACTATATGAGGAATAAAACTGAAAAGCTTACAGGATCAGGTGGTCTCCCATCCAAGCACTAACCATGGCCAAACCTGCTTAGCTTTCTAAATCAGGCTTGAGCCGGCACTCTTACACCAGTACAACTGGAAGTGGAAACTGGGTTGAAGGAAGGCCTATTTGACCAATTAAAATGATTTGTTTTAAATTTATTCAAAAAAAAAAAAAAAAAAAAAAAAAAAATCTATATGAGGAAAAAAACTGAAAAGCTTACAGGATCAGGTGGTCTCCCATCCAAGCACTAACTATGGCCAAACCTGCTTAGCTTCCTAAATCAGGCTTGAGCCGGCACTCTCATACCAGTACAACTGGAAGTGGAAACTGGGTTGAAGGAAGGCCTATTTGACCAATTAAAATTATTTGTTTTAAATTTATTTAAAAAAAAAAAAAAAACTATATGAGGAATAAAACTGAAAAGCTTACAGGATCAGGTGGTCTCCCATCCAAGCACTAACCATGGCCAAGCCTGCTTAGCTTTCTAAATCAGGCTTGAGCTGGCACTCTCATACCAGTACAACTGGAAGTGGAAACTGGATTGAAGGAAGGCCTATTTGACCAATTAAAATGATTTGTTTAAAATTTATTTAAAAAAAAAAAAAAAAAAAAAAAAAACAACTATATGAGGAAAAAAACTGAAAAGCTTACAGGATCAGGTGGTCTCCCATCCAAGCACTAACCATGGCCAAGCCTGCTTAGCTTTCTAAATAAGGCTTGAGCCGGGACTCTCATACCAGTTCAACTGGAAGTGGAAACTGGGTTGAAGGAAGGCCTATTTGACCAATTAAAATGATTTGTTTTAAATCTATTTAAAAAAAAAAAAAAAAAAAAAAAAAAAAAAAAAAAAAACTATATGAGGAAAAAAACTGAAAAGCTTACAGGATCAGGTGGTCTCCCATCCAAGCACTAACCGTGGCCAAACCTGCTTAGCTTTCTAAATCAGGCTTGAGCTGGCACTCTCATACCATTACAACTGGAAGTGGAAACTGGGTTGAAGGAAGGCCTATTTGACCAATTAAAATTAATTGTTTTAAATTTATTAAAAAAAAAAAAAACTATATGAGGAATAAAACTGAAAAGCTTACAGGATCAGGTGGTCTCCCATCCAAGCACTAACCATGGCCAAGCCTGCTTAGCTTTCTAAATCAGGCTTGAGCTGGCACTCTCATACCAGTACAACTGGAAGTGGAAACTGGATTGAAGGAAGGCCTATTTGACCAATTAAAATGATTTGTTTTAAATTTATTTAAAAAAAAAAGAAAAAAAACTATATGAGGAAAAAAACTGAAAAGCTTACAGGATCAGGTGGTCTCCCATCCAAGCACTAACCGTGGCCAAACCTGCTTAGCTGTCTAAATCAGGCTTGAGCTGGCACTCTAATACCATTACAACTGGAAGTGGAAACTGGGTTGAAGGAAGGCCTATTTGACCAATTAAAATTAATTGTTTTAAATTTATTAAAAAAAAAAAAAACTTTATGAGGAATGAAACTGAAAAGCTTACAGGATCAGGTGGTCTCCCATCCAAGCACTAACCATGGCCAAGCCTGCTTAGCTTTCTAAATCAGGCTTGAGCTGGCACTCTCATACCAGTACAACTGGAAGTGGAAACTGGGTTGAAGGAAGGCCTATTTGACCAATTAAAATGATTTGTTTTAAATTTATTTAAAAAAAAAAAAAAAACTATATGAGGAATAAAACTGAAAAGCTTACAGGATCAGGTGGTCTCCCATCCAAGCACTAACCGTGGCCAAACCTGCTTAGCTGTCTAAATCAGGCTTGAGCTGGCACTCTCATACCATTACAACTGGAAGTGGGAACTGGATTGAAGGAAGGCCTATTTGACCAATTAAAATTAATTGTTTTAAATTTATTTAAAAAAAAAAAAAAAAAAAAAAAAAAAAACTATATGAGGAATAAAACTGAAAAGCTTACAGGATCAGGTGGTCTCCCATCCAAGCACTAACCATGGCCAAGCCTGCTTAGCTTTCTAAATCAGGCTTGAGCTGGCACTCTCATACCAGTTCAACTGGAAGTGGAAACTGGATTGAAGGAAGGCCTATTTGACCAATTAAAATGATTTGTTTTAAATTTATTTAAAAAAAAAAGAAAAAAAACTATATGAGGAAAAAAACTGAAAAGCTTACAGGATCAGGTGGTCTCCCATCCAAGCACTAACCATGGCCAAGCCTGCTTAGCTTTCTAAATAAGGCTTGAGCCGGGACTCTCATACCAGTTCAACTGGAAGTGGAAACTGGGTTGAAGGAAGGCCTATTTGACCAATTAAAATGAATTGTTTTAAATTCATTCAAAAAAAAAAAAAAAAAAAAAAAACTACATGAGGAATAAAACTGAAAAGCTTACAGGATCAGGTGGTCTCCCATCCAAGCACTAACCATGGCCAAGCCTGCTTAGCTTTCTAAATCAGGCTTGAGCTGGCACTCTCATACCAGTACAACTGGAAGTGGAAACTGGGTTGAAGGAAGGCCTATTTGACCAATTAAAATGATTTGTTTTAAATTTATTTAAAAAAAAAAAAAAAAAAAAAAAAAATATATGAGGAATAAAACTGAAAAGCTTACAGGATCAGGTGGTCTCCCATCCAAGCACTAACCGTGGCCAAACCTGCTTAGCTTTCTAAATCAGGCTTGAGCTGGCACTCTCATACCATTACAACTGGAAGTGGAAACTGGGTTGAAGGAAGGCCTATTTGACCAATTAAAATTAATTGTTTTAAATTTATTAAAAAAAAAAAAAAACTATATGAGGAATAAAACTGAAAAGCTTACAGGATCAGGTGGTCTCCCATCCAAGCACTAACCATGGCCAAGCCTGCTTAGCTTTCTAAATCAGGCTTGAGCTGGCACTCTTACACCAGTACAACTGGATGTGGAAACTGGGTTGAAGGAAGGCCTATTTGACCAATTAAAATGATTTGTTTTAAATTTATTTAAAAAAAAAAAAAAAAAAAAAAAAAAATCTATATGAGGAAAAAAACTGAAAAGCTTACAGGATCAGGTGGTCTCCCATCCAAGCACTAACTATGGCCAAACCTGCTTAGCTTCCTAAATCAGGCTTGAGCCGGCACTCTCATACCAGTACAACTGGAAGTGGAAACTGGGTTGAAGGAAGGCCTATTTGACCAATTAAAATTATTTGTTTTAAATTTATTTAAAAAAAAAAAAAAAACTATATGAGGAATAAAACTGAAAAGCTTACAGGATCAGGTGGTCTCCCATCCAAGCACTAACCATGGCCAAGCCTGCTTAGCTTTCTAAATCAGGCTTGAGCTGGCACTCTCATACCAGTACAACTGGAAGTGGAAACTGGATTGAAGGAAGGCCTATTTGACCAATTAAAATGATTTGTTTAAAATTTATTTAAAAAAAAAAAAAAAAAAAAAAAAAACAACTATATGAGGAAAAAAACTGAAAAGCTTACAGGATCAGGTGGTCTCCCATCCAAGCACTAACCATGGCCAAACCTGCTTAGCTTTCTAAATAAGGCTTGAGCCGGGACTCTCATACCAGTTCAACTGGAAGTGGAAACTGGGTTGAAGGAAGGCCTATTTGACCAATTAAAATGATTTGTTTTAAATTTATTTAAAAAAAAAAAAAAAAAAAAAAAAAAAAAACTATATGAGGAAAAAAACTGAAAAGCTTACAGGATCAGGTGGTCTCCCATCCAAGCACTAACCGTGGCCAAACCTGCTTAGCTTTCTAAATCAGGCTTGAGCTGGCACCCTCATACCATTACAACTGGAAGTGGAAACTGGGTTGAAGGAAGGCCTATTTGACCAATTAAAATTAATTGTTTTAAATTTATTAAAAAAAAAAAAAACTATATGAGGAATAAAACTGAAAAGCTTACAGGATCAGGTGGTCTCCCATCCAAGCACTAACCATGGCCAAGCCTGCTTAGCTTTCTAAATCAGGCTTGAGCTGGCACTCTCATACCAGTACAACTGGAAGTGGAAACTGGATTGAAGGAAGGCCTATTTGACCAATTAAAATGATTTGTTTTAAATTTATTTAAAAAAAAAAGAAAAAAAACTATATGAGGAAAAAAACTGAAAAGCTTACAGGATCAGGTGGTCTCCCATCCAAGCACTAACCGTGGCCAAACCTGCTTAGCTGTCTAAATCAGGCTTGAGCTGGCACTCTAATACCATTACAACTGGAAGTGGAAACTGGGTTGAAGGAAGGCCTATTTGACCAATTAAAATTAATTGTTTTAAATTTATTAAAAAAAAAAAAAACTATATGAGGAATAAAACTGAAAAGCTTACAGGATCAGGTGGTCTCCCATCCAAGCACTAACCATGGCCAAGCCTGCTTAGCTTTCTAAATCAGGCTTGAGCTGGCACTCTCATACCAGTACAACTGGAAGTGGAAACTGGGTTGAAGGAAGGCCTATTTGACCAATTAAAATGATTTGTTTTAAATTTATTTAAAAAAAAAAAAAAAACTATATGAGGAAAAAAACTGAAAAGCTTACAGGATCAGGTGGTCTCCCATCCAAGCACTAACCGTGGCCAAACCTGCTTAGCTGTCTAAATCAGGCTTGAGCTGGCACTCTCATACCATTACAACTGGAAGTGGGAACTGGATTGAAGGAAGGCCTATTTGACCAATTAAAATTAATTGTTTTAAATTTATTTAAAAAAAAAAAAAAAAAACTATATAAGGAATTAAACTGAAAAGCTTACAGTATCAGGTGGTCTCCCATCCAAGCACTAACCATGGCCAAGCCTGCTTAGCTTTCTAAATCAGGCTTGAGCTGGCACTCTCATACCAGTACAACTGGAAGTGGAAACTGGATTGAAGGAAGGCCTATTTGACCAATTAAAATGATTTGTTTTAAATTTATTTAAAAAAAAAAGAAAAAAAACTATATGAGGAAAAAAACTGAAAAGCTTACAGGATCAGGTGGTCTCCCATCCAAGCACTAACCATGGCCAAACCTGCTTAGCTTTCTAAATCAGGCTTGAGCCGGGACTCTCATACCAGTACAACTGGAAGTGGAAACTGGGTTGAAGGAAGGCCTATTTGACCAATTAAAATGAATTGTTTTAAATTCATTCAAAAAAAAAAAAAAAAAAAAAAACTACATGAGGAATAAAACTGAAAAGCTTACAGGATCAGGTGGTCTCCCATCCAAGCACTGACCATGGCCAAACCTGCTTAGCTTTCTAAATCAGGCTTGAGCTGGCACTCTCATACCAGTACAACTGGAAGTGGAAACTGGATTGAAGGAAGGCCTATTTGACCAATTAAAATGATTTGTTTAAAATTTATTTAAAAAAAAAAAAAAAAAACAACTATATGAGGAAAAAAACTGAAAAGCTTACAGGATCAGGTGGTCTCCCATCCAAGCACTAACCATGGCCAAGCCTGCTTAGCTTTCTAAATCAGTCTTGAACCGGCACTCTCATACCAGTACAACTGGAAGTGGAAACTGGGTTGAAGGAAGGCCTATTTGACCAATTAAAATTAATTGTTTTAAATTTATTTAAAAAAAAAAAAAAAAAAAAAAAAAAAAACTATATGAGGAATAAAACTGAAAAGCTTACAGGATCAGGTGGTCTCCCATCCAAGCACTAACCGTGGCCAAACCTGCTTAGCTTTCTAAATCAGGCTTGAGCTGGCACTCTCATACCATTACAACTGGAAGTGGAAACTGGGTTGAAGGAAGGCCTATTTGACCAATTAAAATTAATTGTTTTAAATTTATTAAAAAAAAAAAAAAAACTATATGAGGAATAAAACTGAAAAGCTTACAGGATCAGGTGGTCTCCCATCCAAGCACTAACCATGGCCAAACCTGCTTAGCTTTCTAAATCAGGCTTGAGCTGGCACTCTCATACCAGTACAACTGGAAGTGGAAACTGGATTGAAGGAAGGCCTATTTGACCAATTAAAATGATTTGTTTAAAATTTATTTAAAAAAAAAAAAAAAAAAAAAAAAAAAACAACTATATGAGGAAAAAAACTGAAAAGCTTACAGGATCAGGTGGTCTCCCATCCAAGCACTAACCATGGCCAAACCTGCTTAGCTTTCTAAATCAGGCTTGAGCCGGGACTCTCATACCAGTACAACTGGAAGTGGAAACTGGGTTGAAGGAAGGCCTATTTGACCAATTAAAATGATTTGTTTAAAATTTATTTTTAAAAAAAAAAAAAAAAAAAAAAAAACTATATGAGGAATAAAACTGAAAAGCTTACAGGATCAGGTGGTCTCCCATCCAAGCACTAACCGTGGCCAAACCTGCTTAGCTTTCTAAATCAGGCTTGAGCTGGCACTCTCATACCATTACAACTGGAAGTGGAAACTGGGTTGAAGGAAGGCCTATTTGACCAATTAAAATTAATTGTTTTAAATTTATTAAAAAAAAAAAAAAGGATATGAGGAATAAAACTGAAAAGCTTACAGGATCAGGTGGTCTCCCATCCAAGCACTAACCATGGCCAAGCCTGCTTAGCTTTCTAAATCAGGCTTCAGCTGGCACTCTCATACCAGTACAACTGGAAGTGGAAACTGGATTGAAGGAAGGCCTATTTGACCAATTAAAATGATTTGTTTTAAATTTATTTAAAAAAAAAAGAAAAAAAACTATATGAGGAAAAAAACTGAAAAGCTTACAGGATCAGGTGGTCTCCCATCCAAGCACTAACCGTGGCCAAACCTGCTTAGCTGTCTAAATCAGGCTTGAGCTGGCACTCTAATACCATTACAACTGGAAGTGGAAACTGGGTTGAAGGAAGGCCTATTTGACCAATTAAAATTAATTGTTTTAAATTTATTAAAAAAAAAAAAAACTATATGAGGAATAAAACTGAAAAGCTTACAGGATCAGGTGGTCTCCCATCCAAGCACTAACCATGGCCAAGCCTGCTTAGCTTTCTAAATCAGGCTTGAGCTGGCACTCTCATACCAGTACAACTGGAAGTGGAAACTGGGATGAAGGAAGGCCTATTTGACCAATTAAAATGATTTGTTTTAAATTTATTTAAAAAAAAAAAAAAAACTATATGAGGAAAAAAACTGAAAAGCTTACAGGATCAGGTGGTCTCCCATCCAAGCACTAACCGTGGCCAAACCTGCTTAGCTGTCTAAATCAGGCTTGAGCTGGCACTCTCATACCATTACAACTGGAAGTGGGAACTGGATTGAAGGAAGGCCTATTTGACCAATTAAAATTAATTGTTTTAAATTTATTTAAAAAAAAAAAAAAAAAAAAAAAAAAAAAAAAACTATATGAGGAATAAAACTGAAAAGCTTACAGGATCAGGTGGTCTCCCATCCAAGCACTAACCATGGCCAAGCCTGCTTAGCTTTCTAAATCAGGCTTGAGCTGGCACTCTCATACCAGTACAACTGGAAGTGGAAACTGGATTGAAGGAAGGCCTATTTGACCAATTAAAATGATTTGTTTTAAATTTATTTAAAAAAAAAAGAAAAAAAACTATATGAGGAAAAAAACTGAAAAGCTTACAGGATCAGGTGGTCTCCCATCCAAGCACTAACCATGGCCAAACCTGCTTAGCTTTCTAAATCAGGCTTGAGCCGGGACTCTCATACCAGTACAACTGGAAGTGGAAACTGGGTTGAAGGAAGGCCTATTTGACCAATTAAAATGAATTGTTTTAAATTCATTCAAAAAAAAAAAAAAAAAAAAAAACTACATGAGGAATAAAACTGAAAAGCTTACAGGATCAGGTGGTCTCCCATCCAAGCACTGACCATGGCCAAACCTGCTTAGCTTTCTAAATCAGGCTTGAGCTGGCACTCTCATACCAGTACAACTGGAAGTGGAAACTGGATTGAAGGAAGGCCTATTTGACCAATTAAAATGATTTGTTTAAAATTTATTTAAAAAAAAAAAAAAAACAACTATATGAGGAAAAAAACTGAAAAGCTTACAGGATCAGGTGGTCTCCCATCCAAGCACTAACCATGGCCAAGCCTGCTTAGCTTTCTAAATCAGTCTTGAACCGGCACTCCCATACCAGTACAACTGGAAGTGGAAACTGGGTTGAAGGAAGGCCTATTTGACCAATTAAAATTAATTGTTTTAAATTTATTTTAAAAAAAAAAAAAAAAAAAAAAAAAAAAAAACTATATGAGGAATAAAACTGAAAAGCTTACAGGATCAGGTGGTCTCCCATCCAAGCACTAACCGTGGCCAAACCTGCTTAGCTTTCTAAATCAGGCTTGAGCTGGCACTCTCATACCATTACAACTGGAAGTGGAAACTGGGTTGAAGGAAGGCCTATTTGACCAATTAAAATTAATTGTTTTAAATTTATTAAAAAAAAAAAAAAAACTATATGAGGAATAAAACTGAAAAGCTTACAGGATCAGGTGGTCTCCCATCCAAGCACTAACCATGGCCAAACCTGCTTAGCTTTCTAAATCAGGCTTGAGCTGGCACTCTCATACCAGTACAACTGGAAGTGGAAACTGGATTGAAGGAAGGCCTATTTGACCAATTAAAATGATTTGTTTAAAATTTATTTAAAAAAAAAAAAAAAAAAAAAAACAACTATATGAGGAAAAAAACTGAAAAGCTTACAGGATCAGGTGGTCTCCCATCCAAGCACTAACCATGGCCAAGCCTGCTTAGCTTTCTAAATCAGGCTTGAGCTGGCACTCTCATACCAGTTCAACTGGAAGTGGAAACTGGATTGAAGGAAGGCCTATTTGACCAATTAAAATGATTTGTTTAAAATTTATTTAAAAAAAAAAAAACAAACAAAAAAAACAACTGTATGAGGAAAAAAACTGAAAAGCTTACAGGATCAGGTGGTCTCCCATCCAAGCACTAACCATGGCCAAACCTGCTTAGCTTTCTAAATCAGGCTTGAGCCGGGACTCTCATACCAGTACAACTGGAAGTGGAAACTGGGTTGAAGGAAGGCCTATTTGACCAATTAAAATGAATTGTTTTAAATTCATTCAAAAAAAAAAAAAAAAAAAAACTACATGAGGAATAAAACTGAAAAGCTTACAGGATCAGGTGGTCTCCCATCCAAGCACTGACCATGGCCAAACCTGCTTAGCTTTCTAAATCAGGCTTGAGCTGGCACTCTCATACCAGTACAACTGGAAGTGGAAACTGGATTGAAGGAAGGCCTATTTGACCAATTAAAATGATTTGTTTAAAATTTATTAAAAAAAAAAAAAAAAACAACTATATGAGGAAAAAAACTGAAAAGCTTACAGGATCAGGTGGTCTCCCATCCAAGCACTAACCATGGCCAAGCCTGCTTAGCTTTCTAAATCAGTCTTGAACCGGCACTCTCATACCAGTACAACTGGAAGTGGAAACTGGGTTGAAGGAAGGCCTATTTGACCAATTAAAATTAATTGTTTTAAATTTATTTAAAAAAAAAAAAAAAAAACTATATGAGGAATAAAACTGAAAAGCTTACAGGATCAGGTGGTCTCCCATCCAAGCACTAACCGTGGCCAAACCTGCTTAGCTTTCTAAATCAGGCTTGAGCTGGCACTCTCATACCATTACAACTGGAAGTGGAAACTGGGTTGAAGGAAGGCCTATTTGACCAATTAAAATTAATTGTTTTAAATTTATTAAAAAAAAAAAAAAAACTATATGAGGAATAAAACTGAAAAGCTTACAGGATCAGGTGGTCTCCCATCCAAGCACTAACCATGGCCAAACCTGCTTAGCTTTCTAAATCAGGCTTGAGCCGGCACTCTCATACCAGTACAACTGGAAGTGGAAACTGGGTTGAAGGAAGGCCTTTTTGACCAATTAAAATGATTTGTTTTAAATTTATTCAAAAAAAATAAAATAAATAAAAATAAAAACTATATGAGGAATAAAACTGAAAAGCTTACAGGATCAGGTGGTCTCCCATCCAAGCACTAACCATGGCCAAGCCTGCTTAGCTTTCTAAATCAGGCTTGAGCTGGCACTCTAATACCAGTACAACTGGAAGTGGAAACTGGGTTGAAGGAAGGCCTATTTGACCAATTAAAATGATTTGTTTTAAATTTATTAAAAAAAAAAAAAAAAAAAAAAAAAAAACTATATGAGGAATAAAACTGAAAAGCTTACAGGATCAGGTGGTCTCCCATCCAAGCACTAACCATGGCCAAACCTGCTTAGCTTCCTAAATCAGGCTTGAGCCGGCACTCTCATACCAGTACAACTGGAAGTGGAAACTGGGTTGAAGGAAGGCCTATTTGACCAATTAAAATGATTTGTTTTAAATTTATTTAAAAAAAAAAAAAAAACTATATGAGGAATAAAACTGAAAAGCTTACAGGATCAGGTGGTCTCCCATCCAAGCACTAACCATGGCCAAGCCTGCTTAGCTTTCTAAATCAGGCTTGAGCTGGCACTCTCATACCAGTACAACTGGAAGTGGAAACTGGATTGAAGGAAGGCCTATTTGACCAATTAAAATGATTTGTTTTAAATTTATTTAAAAAAAAAAGAAAAAAAACTATATGAGGAAAAAAACTGAAAAGCTTACAGGATCAGGTGGTCTCCCATCCAAGCACTAACCGTGGCCAAACCTGCTTAGCTGTCTAAATCAGGCTTGAGCTGGCACTCTAATACCATTACAACTGGAAGTGGAAACTGGGTTGAAGGAAGGCCTATTTGACCAATTAAAATTAATTGTTTTAAATTTATTAAAAAAAAAAAAAACTATATGAGGAATAAAACTGAAAAGCTTACAGGATCAGGTGGTCTCCCATCCAAGCACTAACCATGGCCAAGCCTGCTTAGCTTTCTAAATCAGGCTTGAGCTGGCACTCTCATACCAGTACAACTGGAAGTGGAAACTGGGTTGAAGGAAGGCCTATTTGACCAATTAAAATGATTTGTTTTAAATTTATTTAAAAAAAAAAAAAAAACTATATGAGGAAAAAAACTGAAAAGCTTACAGGATCAGGTGGTCTCCCATCCAAGCACTAACCGTGGCCAAACCTGCTTAGCTGTCTAAATCAGGCTTGAGCTGGCACTCTCATACCATTACAACTGGAAGTGGGAACTGGATTGAAGGAAGGCCTATTTTACAAATTAAAATTATTTTTTTTAAATTTATTTAAAAAAAAAAAAAAAAAAAAAAAAAAAACTATATGAGGAATGAAACTGAAAAGCTTACAGGATCAGGTGGTCTCCCATCCAAGCACTAACCATGGCCAAGCCTGCTTAGCTTTCTAAATCAGGCTTGAGCTGGCACTCTCATACCAGTACAACTGGAAGTGGAAACTGGGTTGAAGGAAGGCCTATTTGACCAATTAAAATGATTTGTTTTAAATTTATTTAAAAAAAAAAGAAAAAAAACTATATGAGGAAAAAAACTGAAAAGCTTACAGGATCAGGTGGTCTCCCATCCAAGCACTAACCATGGCCAAACCTGCTTAGCTTTCTAAATCAGGCTTGAGCCGGGACTCTCATACCAGTACAACTGGAAGTGGAAACTGGGTTGAAGGAAGGCCTATTTGACCAATTAAAATGAATTGTTTTAAATTCATTCAAAAAAAAAAAAAAAAAAAAAAAACTACATGAGGAATAAAACTGAAAAGCTTACAGGATCAGGTGGTCTCCCATCCAAGCACTGACCATGGCCAAACCTGCTTAGCTTTCTAAATCAGGCTTGAGCTGGCACTCTCATACCAGTACAACTGGAAGTGGAAACTGGATTGAAGGAAGGCCTATTTGACCAATTAAAATGATTTGTTTAAAATTTATTTAAAAAAAAAAAAAAAACAACTATATGAGGAAAAAAACTGAAAAGCTTACAGGATCAGGTGGTCTCCCATCCAAGCACTAACCATGGCCAAGCCTGCTTAGCTTTCTAAATCAGTCTTGAACCGGCACTCTCATACCAGTACAACTGGAAGTGGAAACTGGGTTGAAGGAAGGCCTATTTGACCAATTAAAATTAATTGTTTTAAATTTATTTAAAAAAAAAAAAAAAAAAAAAAAAAAAAAAACTATATGAGGAATAAAACTGAAAAGCTTACAGGATCAGGTGGTCTCCCATCCAAGCACTAACCGTGGCCAAACCTGCTTAGCTTTCTAAATCAGGCTTGAGCTGGCACTCTCATACCATTACAACTGGAAGTGGAAACTGGGTTGAAGGAAGGCCTATTTGACCAATTAAAATTAATTGTTTTAAATTTATTAAAAAAAAAAAAAAAACTATATGAGGAATAAAACTGAAAAGCTTACAGGATCAGGTGGTCTCCCATCCAAGCACTAACCATGGCCAAACCTGCTTAGCTTTCTAAATCAGGCTTGAGCTGGCACTCTCATACCAGTACAACTGGAAGTGGAAACTGGATTGAAGGAAGGCCTATTTGACCAATTAAAATGATTTGTTTAAAATTTATTTAAAAAAAAAAAAAAAAAAAAAACAACTATATGAGGAAAAAAACTGAAAAGCTTACAGGATCAGGTGGTCTCCCATCCAAGCACTAACCATGGCCAAGCCTGCTTAGCTTTCTAAATCAGGCTTGAGCTGGCACTCTCATACCAGTACAACTGGAAGTGGAAACTGGATTGAAGGAAGGCCTATTTGACCAATTAAAATGATTTGTTTAAAATTTATTTAAAAAAAAAAAAACAAACAAAAAAAACAACTATATGAGGAAAAAAACTGAAAAGCTTACAGGATCAGGTGGTCTCCCATCCAAGCACTAACCATGGCCAAACCTGCTTAGCTTTCTAAATCAGGCTTGAGCCGGGACTCTCATACCAGTACAACTGGAAGTGGAAACTGGGTTGAAGGAAGGCCTATTTGACCAATTAAAATGAATTGTTTTAAATTCATTCAAAAAAAAAAAAAAAAAAAAAAACTACATGAGGAATAAAACTGAAAAGCTTACAGGATCAGGTGGTCTCCCATCCAAGCACTGACCATGGCCAAACCTGCTTAGCTTTCTAAATCAGGCTTGAGCTGGCACTCTCATACCAGTACAACTGGAAGTGGAAACTGGATTGAAGGAAGGCCTATTTGACCAATTAAAATGATTTGTTTAAAATTTATTAAAAAAAAAAAAAAAAACAACTATATGAGGAAAAAAACTGAAAAGCTTACAGGATCAGGTGGTCTCCCATCCAAGCACTAACCATGGCCAAGCCTGCTTAGCTTTCTAAATCAGTCTTGAACCGGCACTCTCATACCAGTACAACTGGAAGTGGAAACTGGGTTGAAGGAAGGCCTATTTGACCAATTAAAATTAATTGTTTTAAATTTATTTAAAAAAAAAAAAAAAAAACTATATGAGGAATAAAACTGAAAAGCTTACAGGATCAGGTGGTCTCCCATCCAAGCACTAACCGTGGCCAAACCTGCTTAGCTTTCTAAATCAGGCTTGAGCTGGCACTCTCATACCATTACAACTGGAAGTGGAAACTGGGTTGAAGGAAGGCCTATTTGACCAATTAAAATTAATTGTTTTAAATTTATTAAAAAAAAAAAAAAAACTATATGAGGAATAAAACTGAAAAGCTTACAGGATCAGGTGGTCTCCCATCCAAGCACTAACCATGGCCAAACCTGCTTAGCTTTCTAAATCAGGCTTGAGCCGGCACTCTCATACCAGTACAACTGGAAGTGGAAACTGGGTTGAAGGAAGGCCTTTTTGACCAATTAAAATGATTTGTTTTAAATTTATTCAAAAAAAATAAAATAAATAAAAATAAAAACTATATGAGGAATAAAACTGAAAAGCTTACAGGATCAGGTGGTCTCCCATCCAAGCACTAACCATGGCCAAACCTGCTTAGCTTTCTAAATCAGGCTTGAGCCGGCACTCTTACACCAGTACAACTGGAAGTGGAAACTGGGTTGAAGGAAGGCCTATTTGACCAATTAAAATGATTTGTTTTAAATTTATTCAAAAAAAAAAAAAAAAAAAAAAAAAATCTATATGAGGAAAAAAACTGAAAAGCTTACAGGATCAGGTGGTCTCCCATCCAAGCACTAACTATGGCCAAACCTGCTTAGCTTCCTAAATCAGGCTTGAGCCGGCACTCTCATACCAGTACAACTGGAAGTGGAAACTGGGTTGAAGGAAGGCCTATTTGACCAATTAAAATTATTTGTTTTAAATTTATTAAAAAAAAAAAAAAAACTATATGAGGAAAAAAACTGAAAAGCTTACAGGATCAGGTGGTCTCCCATCCAAGCACTAACCACAGCCAAGCCTGCTTAGCTTTCTAAATCAGGCTTGAGCTGGCACTCTCATACCAGTTCAACTGGAAGTGGAAACTGGGTTGAAGGAAGGCCTATTTGACCAATTAAAATGATTTGTTTTAAATTTATTTAAAAAAAAAAAAAAAAAAAAAAAAACTATATGAGGAAAAAAACTGAAAAGCTTACAGGATCAGGTGGTCTCCCATCCAAGCACGAACCATGGCCAAGCATGCTTAGCTTTCTAAATAAGGCTTGAGCCGGCGCTCTCATACCAGTTCAACTGGAAGTGGAAACTGGGTTGAAGGAAGGCCTATTTGACCAATTAAAATGATTTGTTTTAAATTTATTTTAAAAAAAAAA
>NC_071106.1:8552500-8567500 GCF_024256425.1 Clarias gariepinus | reverse complement strand
AGGATCAGGTGGTCTCCCATCCAAGCACTGACCATGGCCAAACCTGCTTAGCTTTCTAAATCAGGCTTGAGCTGGCACTCTCATACCAGTACAACTGGAAGTGGAAACTGGATTGAAGGAAGGCCTATTTGACCAATTAAAATGATTTGTTTAAAATTTATTTAAAAAAAAAAAAAAAAAAAAAAACAACTATATGAGGAAAAAAACTGAAAAGCTTACAGGATCAGGTGGTCTCCCATCCAAGCACTAACCATGGCCAAACCTGCTTAGCTTTCTAAATCAGGCTTGAGCCGGGACTCTCATACCAGTACAACTGGAAGTGGAAACTGGGTTGAAGGAAGGCCTATTTGACCAATTAAAATGAATTGTTTTAAATTCATTCAAAAAAAAAAAAAAAAAAAAAAAAAAACTACATGAGGAATAAAACTGAAAAGCTTACAGGATCAGGTGGTCTCCCATCCAAGCACTGACCATGGCCAAACCTGCTTAGCTTTCTAAATCAGGCTTGAGCTGGCACTCTCATACCAGTACAACTGGAAGTGGAAACTGGATTGAAGGAAGGCCTATTTGACCAATTAAAATGATTTGTTTAAAATTTATTTAAAAAAAAAAAAAAAAAAAAAAACAACTATATGAGGAAAAAAACTGAAAAGCTTACAGGATCAGGTGGTCTCCCATCCAAGCACTAACCATGGCCAAGCCTGCTTAGCTTTCTAAATCAGTCTTGAACCGGCACTCTCATACCAGTACAACTGGAAGTGGAAACTGGGTTGAAGGAAGGCCTATTTGACCAATTAAAATTAATTGTTTTAAATTTATTTAAAAAAAAAAAAAAAAAAAAAAAAAAAAAAACTATATGAGGAATAAAACTGAAAAGCTTACAGGATCAGGTGGTCTCCCATCCAAGCACTAACCGTGGGCAAACCCGCTTAGCTTTTTAAATCAGGCTTGAGCTGGCACTCTCATACCAGTACAACTGGAAGTGGAAACTGGGTTGAAGGAAGGCCTATTTGACCAATTAAAATGATTTGTTTTAAATTAATTAAAAAAAAAAAAAAAACTATATGAGGAATAAAACTGAAAAGCTTACAGGATCAGGTGGTCTCCCATCCAAGCACTAACCATGGCCAAGCCTGCTTAGCTTTCTAAATCAGGCTTGAGCTGGCACTCTCATACCAGTACAACTGGAAGTGGAAACTGGGTTGAAGGAAGGCCTATTTGACCAATTAAAATGATTTGTTTTAAATTTATTTAAAAAAAAAAAAAAAAAAAAAAAAAAAAAAAAAAAAAACTATATGAGGAAAAAAACTGAAAAGCTTACAGGATCAGGTGGTCTCCCATCCAAGCACTAACCGTGGCCAAACCTGCTTAGCTGTCTAAATCAGGCTTGAGCTGGCACTATCATACCATTACAACTGGAAGTGGAAACTGGGTTGAAGGAAGGCCTATTTGACCAATTAAAATTATTTGTTTTAAATTTATTAAAAAAAAAAAAAAAACTATATGAGGAAAAAAACTGAAAAGCTTACAGGATCAGGTGGTCTCCCATCCAAGCACTAACCACGGCCAAGTCTGCTCAGCTTTCTAAATCAGGCTTGAGCTGGCACTCGCATACCAGTACAACTGGAAGTGGAAACTGGGTTGAAGGAAGGCCTATTTAACCAATTAAAATTATTTTTTTTAAATTTATTTAAAAAAAAAAAAAAAAAAAAAAAAAAAAAAAAACTATATGAGGAAAAAAACTGAAAAGCTTACAGGATCAGGTGGTCTCCCATCCAAGCACTAACCGTGGCCAAACCTGCTTAGCTGTCTAAATCAGGCTTGAGCTGGCACTCTAATACCATTACAACTGGAAGTGGAAACTGGGTTGAAGGAAGGCCTATTTGACCAATTAAAATTAATTGTTTTAAATTTATTAAAAAAAAAAAAAACTATATGAGGAATAAAACTGAAAAGCTTACAGTATCAGGTGGTCTCCCATCCAAGCACTAACCACGGCCAAGCCTGCTTAGCTTTCTAAATCAGGCTTGAGCTGGCACTCTCATACCAGTACAACTGGAAGTGGAAACTGGATTGAAGGAAGGCCTATTTGACCAATTAAAATGATTTGTTTTAAATTTATTTAAAAAAAAAAGAAAAAAAACTATATGAGGAAAAAAACTGAAAAGCTTACAGGATCAGGTGGTCTCCCATCCAAGCACTAACCATGGCCAAACCTGCTTAGCTTTCTAAATCAGGCTTGAGCCGGGACTCTCATACCAGTACAACTGGAAGTGGAAACTGGGTTGAAGGAAGGCCTATTTGACCAATTAAAATGAATTGTTTTAAATTCATTCAAAAAAAAAAAAAAAAAAAAAAAACTACATGAGGAATAAAACTGAAAAGCTTACAGGATCAGGTGGTCTCCCATCCAAGCACTAACCGTGGCCAAACCTGCTTAGCTGTCTAAATCAGGCTTGAGCTGGCACTCTCATACCATTACAACTGGAAGTGGGAACTGGATTGAAGGAAGGCCTATTTGACCAATTAAAATTAATTGTTTTAAATTTATTTAAAAAAAAAAAAAAAAAAAAAAAAAAAAAAAAAACTATATGAGGAATAAAACTGAAAAGCTTACAGGATCAGGTGGTCTCCCATCCAAGCACTAACCATGGCCAAGCCTGCTTAGCTTTCTAAATCAGGCTTGAGCTGGCACTCTCATACCAGTACAACTGGAAGTGGAAACTGGATTGAAGGAAGGCCTATTTGACCAATTAAAATGATTTGTTTTAAATTTATTTAAAAAAAAAAGAAAAAAAACTATATGAGGAAAAAAACTGAAAAGCTTACAGGATCAGGTGGTCTCCCATCCAAGCACTAACCATGGCCAAACCTGCTTAGCTTTCTAAATCAGGCTTGAGCCGGGACTCTCATACCAGTACAACTGGAAGTGGAAACTGGGTTGAAGGAAGGCCTATTTGACCAATTAAAATGAATTGTTTTAAATTCATTCAAAAAAAAAAAAAAAAAAAAAACTACATGAGGAATAAAACTGAAAAGCTTACAGGATCAGGTGGTCTCCCATCCAAGCACTAACCGTGGCCAAACCTGCTTAGCTTTCTAAATCAGGCTTGAGCTGGCACTCTCATACCATTACAACTGGAAGTGGAAACTGGGTTTAAGGAAGGCCTATTTGACCAATTAAAATTTTTTTTTTTAAATTTATTTAAAAAAAAAAAAAAAAAAAAAAAAAAAAAAAAAAAACTATATGAGGAATAAAACTGAAAAGCTTACAGGATCAGGTGGTCTCCCATCCAAGCACTAACCGTGGCCAAACCTGCTTAGCTTTCTAAATCAGGCTTGAGCTGGCACTCTCATACCATTACAACTGGAAGTGGAAACTGGGTTGAAGGAAGGCCTATTTGACCAATTAAAATTATTTGTTTTAAATTTATTAAAAAAAAAAAAAAACTATATGAGGAATAAAACTGAAAAGCTTACAGGATCAGGTGGTCTCCCATCCAAGCACTAACCATGGCCAAGCCTGCTTAGCTTTCTAAATCAGGCTTGAGCTGGCACTCTCATACCAGTACAACTGGAAGTGGAAACTGGATTGAAGGAAGGCCTATTTGACCAATTAAAATGATTTGTTTTAAATTTATTTAAAAAAAAAAAGAAAAAAAACTATATGAGGAAAAAAACTGAAAAGCTTACAGGATCAGGTGGTCTCCCATCCAAGCACTAACCATGGCCAAACCTGCTTAGCTTTCTAAATCAGGCTTGAGCCGGGACTCTCATACCAGTACAACTGGAAGTGGAAACTGGGTTGAAGGAAGGCCTATTTGACCAATTAAAATGAATTGTTTTAAATTCATTCAAAAAAAAAAAAAAAAAAAAAACAACTACATGAGGAATAAAACTGAAAAGCTTACAGGATCAGGTGGTCTCCCATCCAAGCACTAACCATGGCCAAACCTGCTTAGCTGTCTAAATCAGGCTTGAGCTGGCACTCTCATACCATTACAACTGGAAGTGGGAACTGGATTGAAGGAAGGCCTATTTGACCAATTAAAATTAATTGTTTTAAATTTATTTAAAAAAAAAAAAAAAAAAAAAAAAAAAAAAAAACTATATGAGGAATAAAACTGAAAAGCTTACAGGATCAGGTGGTCTCCCATCCAAGCACTAACCATGGCCAAGCCTGCTTAGCTTTCTAAATCAGGCTTGAGCTGGCACTCTCATACCAGTACAACTGGAAGTGGAAACTGGATTGAAGGAAGGCCTATTTGACCAATTAAAATGATTTGTTTTAAATTTATTTAAAAAAAAAAGAAAAAAAACTATATGAGGAAAAAAACTGAAAAGCTTACAGGATCAGGTGGTCTCCCATCCAAGCACTAACCATGGCCAAACCTGCTTAGCTTTCTAAATCAGGCTTGAGCCGGGACTCTCATACCAGTACAACTGGAAGTGGAAACTGGGTTGAAGGAAGGCCTATTTGACCAATTAAAATGAATTGTTTTAAATTTATTCAAAAAAAAAAAAAAAAAAAAAACTACATGAGGAATAAAACTGAAAAGCTTACAGGATCAGGTGGTCTCCCATCCAAGCACTAACCATGGCCAAACCTGCTTAGCTTTCTAAATCAGGCTTGAGCCGGGACTCTCATACCAGTACAACTGGAAGTGGAAACTGGGTTGAAGGAAGGCCTATTTGACCAATTAAAATGAATTGTTTTAAATTCATTCAAAAAAAAAAAAAAAAAAAAAACTACATGAGGAATAAAACTGAAAAGCTTACAGGATCAGGTGGTCTCCCATCCAAGCACTAACCGTGGCCAAACCTGCTTAGCTTTCTAAATCAGGCTTGAGCTGGCACTCTCATACCATTACAACTGTAAGTGGAAACTGGGTTGAAGGAAGGCCTATTTGACCAATTAAAATTATTTGTTTTAAATTTATTTAAAAAAAAAAAAAAAAAAAAAAACTATATGAGGAATAAAACTGAAAAGCTTACAGGATCAGGTGGTCTCCCATCCAAGCACTAACCGTGGCCAAACCTGCTTAGCTTTCTAAATCAGGCTTGAGCTGGCACTCTCATACCATTACAACTGGAAGTGGAAACTGGGTTGAAGGAAGGCCTATTTGACCAATTAAAATTAATTGTTTTAAATTTATTAAAAAAAAAAAAAACTATATGAGGAATAAAACTGAAAAGCTTACAGGATCAGGTGGTCTCCCATCCAAGCACTAACCATGGCCAAGCCTGCTTAGCTTTCTAAATCAGGCTTGAGCTGGCACTCTCATACCAGTACAACTGGAAGTGGAAACTGGATTAAAGGAAGGCCTATTTGACCAATTAAAATGATTTGTTTTAAATTTATTTAAAAAAAAAAGAAAAAAAACTATATGAGGAAAAAAACTGAAAAGCTTACAGGATCAGGTGGTCTCCCATCCAAGCACTAACCATGGCCAAACCTGCTTAGCTTTCTAAATCAGGCTTGAGCCGGGACTCTCATACCAGTACAACTGGAAGTGGAAACTGGGTTGAAGGAAGGCCTATTTGACCAATTAAAATGAATTGTTTTAAATTCATTCAAAAAAAAAAAAAAACAACTACATGAGGAATAAAACTGAAAAGCTTACAGGATCAGGTGGTCTCCCATCCAAGCACTGACCATGGCCAAGCCTGCTTAGCTTTCTAAATCAGGCTTGAGCTGGCACTCTCATACCAGTTCAACTGGAAGTGGAAACTGGGTTGAAGGAAGGCCTATTTGACCAATTAAAATGATTTGTTTTAAATTTATTTAAAAAAAAAAAAAAAAAAAAAAAAACTATATGAGGAAAAAAACTGAAAAGCTTACAGGATCAGGTGGTCTCCCATCCAAGCACTAACCATGGCCAAACCTGCTTAGCTTTCTAAATCAGTCTTGAACCGGCACTCTCATACCAGTACAACTGGAAGTGGAAACTGGGTTGAAGGAAGGCCTATTTGACCAATTAAAATTAATTGTTTTAAATTTATTTAAAAAAAAAAAAAAAAAAAAAACACAACTATGTGAGGAATAAAACTGAAAAGCTTACAGGATCAGGTGGTCTCCCATCCAAGCACTAACCGTGGCCAAACCTGCTTAGCTTTCTAAATCAGGCTTGAGCTGGCACTCTCATACCATTACAACTGGAAGTGGAAACTGGGTTGAAGGAAGGCCTATTTGACCAATTAAAATTAATTGTTTTAAATTTATTAAAAAAAAAAAAAAAACTATATGAGGAATAAAACTGAAAAGCTTACAGGATCAGGTGGTCTCCCATCCAAGCACTAACCATGGCCAAACCTGCTTAGCTTTCTAAATCAGGCTTGAGCTGGCACTCTCATACCAGTACAACTGGAAGTGGAAACTGGATTGAAGGAAGGCCTATTTGACCAATTAAAATGATTTGTTTTAAATTTATTTAAAAAAAAAAAAAAAAAAAAAAAAAAAAACTATATGAGGATAAAAAAACTGAAAAGCTTACAGGCTTAGGTGGTCTCCCATCCAAGCACTAACCACGGCCAAGCCCGCTTAGCTTTCTAAATCAGGCTTGAGCTGGCACTCTCATACCAGTTCAACTGGAAGTGGAAACTGGGTTGAAGGAAGGCCTATTTGACCAATTAAAATGATTTGTTTTAAATTTATTTAAAAAAAAAAAAAAAAAAAAAAAAACTATATAAGGAATTAAACTGAAAAGCTTACAGTATCAGGTGGTCTCCCAGCCAAGCACTAACCACGGCCAAGCCTGCTTAGCTTTCTAAATCAGGCTTGAGCTGGCACTCTCATACCAGTACAACTGGAAGTGGAAACTGGGTTGAAGGAAGGCCTATTTGACCAATTAAAATGATTTGTTTTAAATTCATTCAAAAAAAAAAAAAAAAAAAAACTACATGAGGAATAAAACTGAAAAGCTTACAGGATCAGGTGGTCTCCCATCCAAGCACTGACCATGGCCAAACCTGCTTAGCTTTCTAAATTAGGCTTGAGCTGGCACTCTCATACCAGTACAACTGGAAGTGGAAACTGGATTGAAGGAAGGCCTATTTGACCAATTAAAATGATTTGTTTAAAATTTATTTAAAAAAAAAAAAAAAACAACTATATGAGGAAAAAAACTGAAAAGCTTACAGGATCAGGTGGTCTCCCGTCCAAGCACTAACCATGGCCAAGCCTGCTTAGCTTTCTAAATCAGTCTTGAACCGGCACTCTCATACCAGTACAACTGGAAGTGGAAACTGGGTTGAAGGAAGGCCTATTTGACCAATTAAAATTAATTGTTTTAAATTTATTTAAAAAAAAAAAAAAAAAACTATATGAGGAATAAAACTGAAAAGCTTACAGGATCAGGTGGTCTCGCATCCAAGCACTAACCGTGGCCAAACCTGCTTAGCTTTCTAAATCAGGCTTGAGCTGGCACTCTCATACCATTACAACTGGAAGTGGAAACTGGGTTGAAGGAAGGCCTATTTGACCAATTAAAATTAATTGTTTTAAATTTATTAAAAAAAAAAAAAAAACTATATGAGGAATAAAACTGAAAAGCTTACAGGATCAGGTGGTCTCCCATCCAAGCACTAACCATGGCCAAACCTGCTTAGCTTTCTAAATCAGGCTTGAGCCGGCACTCTCATACCAGTACAACTGGAAGTGGAAACTGGGTTGAAGGAAGGCCTTTTTGACCAATTAAAATGATTTGTTTTAAATTTATTCAAAAAAAATAAAATAAATAAAAATAAAAACTATATGAGGAATAAAACTGAAAAGCTTACAGGATCAGGTGGTCTCCCATCCAAGCACTAACCATGGCCAAACCTGCTTAGCTTTCTAAATCAGGCTTGAGCCGGCACTCTTACACCAGTACAACTGGAAGTGGACACTGGGTTGAAGGAAGGCCTATTTGACCAATTAAAATGATTTGTTTTAAATTTATTCAAAAAAAAAAAAAAAAAAAAAAAAAAAATCTATATGAGGAAAAAAACTGAAAAGCTTACAGGATCAGGTGGTCTCCCATCCAAGCACTAACTATGGCCAAACCTGCTTAGCTTCCTAAATCAGGCTTGAGCCGGCACTCTCATACCAGTACAACTGGAAGTGGAAACTGGGTTGAAGGAAGGCCTATTTGACCAATTAAAATTATTTGTTTTAAATTTATTTAAAAAAAAAAAAAAAACTATATGAGGAATAAAACTGAAAAGCTTACAGGATCAGGTGGTCTCCCATCCAAGCACTAACCATGGCCAAGCCTGCTTAGCTTTCTAAATCAGGCTTGAGCTGGCACTCTCATACCAGTACAACTGGAAGTGGAAACTGGGTTGAAGGAAGGCCTATTTGACCAATTAAAATTATTTGTTTTAAATTTATTTAAAAAAAAAAAAAAAACTATATGAGGAATAAAACTGAAAAGCTTACAGGATCAGGTGGTCTCCCATCCAAGCACTAACCATGGCCAAGCCTGCTTAGCTTTCTAAATCAGGCTTGAGCTGGCACTCTCTACCAGTACAACTGGAAGTGGAAACTGGATTGAAGGAAGGCCTATTTGACCAATTAAAATGATTTGTTTTAAATTTATTTAAAAAAAAAAAGAAAAAAAACTATATGAGGAAAAAAACTGAAAAGCTTACAGGATCAGGTGGTCTCCCATCCAAGCACTAACCATGGCCAAACCTGCTTAGCTTTCTAAATCAGGCTTGAGCCGGGACTCTCATACCAGTACAACTGGAAGTGGAAACTGGGTTGAAGGAAGGCCTATTTGACCAATTAAAATGAATTGTTTTAAATTCATTCAAAAAAAAAAAAAAAAAAAAAAACTACATGAGGAATAAAACTGAAAAGCTTACAGGATCAGGTGGTCTCCCATCCAAGCACTAACCGTGGCCAAACCTGCTTAGCTGTCTAAATCAGGCTTGAGCTGGCACTCTCATACCATTACAACTGGAAGTGGGAACTGGATTGAAGGAAGGCCTATTTGACCAATTAAAATTAATTGTTTTAAATTTATTTTAAAAAAAAAAAAAAAAAAAAAAAAAAAAAAAAAAAACTATATGAGGAATAAAACTGAAAAGCTTACAGGGTCAGGTGGTCTCCCATCCAAGCACTAACCATGGCCAAGCCTGCTTAGCTTTCTAAATCAGGCTTGAGCTGGCACTCTCATACCAGTACAACTGGAAGTGGAAACTGGATTGAAGGAAGGCCTATTTGACCAATTAAAATGATTTGTTTTAAATTTATTTAAAAAAAAAAGAAAAAAAACTATATGAGGAAAAAAACTGAAAAGCTTACAGGATCAGGTGGTCTCCCATCCAAGCACTAACCATGGCCAAACCTGCTTAGCTTTCTAAATCAGGCTTGAGCCGGGACTCTCATACCAGTACAACTGGAAGTGGAAACTGGGTTGAAGGAAGGCCTATTTGACCAATTAAAATGAATTGTTTTAAATTCATTCAAAAAAAAAAAAAAAAAAAAAACTACATGAGGAATAAAACTGAAAAGCTTACAGGATCAGGTGGTCTCCCATCCAAGCACTGACCATGGCCAAACCTGCTTAGCTTTCTAAATCAGGCTTGAGCTGGCACTCTCATACCAGTACAACTGGAAGTGGAAACTGGATTGAAGGAAGGCCTATTTGACCAATTAAAATGATTTGTTTAAAATTTATTTAAAAAAAAAAAAAAAAAAAAAACAACTATATGAGGAAAAAAACTGAAAAGCTTACAGGATCAGGTGGTCTCCCATCCAAGCACTAACCATGGCCAAGCCTGCTTAGCTTTCTAAATCAGTCTTGAACCGGCACTCTCATACCAGTACAACTGGAAGTGGAAACTGGGTTGAAGGAAGGCCTATTTGACCAATTAAAATTAATTGTTTTAAATTTATTTAAAAAAAAAAAAAAAAAAAAAAAAAAAAAAAAAAAAAAAAAAAAAAACTATATGAGGAATAAAACTGAAAAGCTTACAGGATCAGGTGGTCTCCCATCCAAGCACTAACCGTGGCCAAACCTGCTTAGCTTTCTAAATCAGGCTTGAGCTGGCACTCTCATACCATTACAACTGGAAGTGGAAACTGGGTTGAAGGAAGGCCTATTTGACCAATTAAAATTAATTGTTTTAAATTTATTAAAAAAAAAAAAAACTATATGAGGAATAAAACTGAAAAGCTTACAGGATCAGGTGGTCTCCCATCCAAGCACTAACCATGGCCAAGCCTGCTTAGCTTTCTAAATCAGGCTTGAGCTGGCACTCTCATACCAGTACAACTGGAAGTGGAAACTGGGTTGAAGGAAGGCCTATTTGACCAATTAAAATGATTTGTTTTAAATTTATTTAAAAAAAAAAAAAAAAAAAAAAAAAAAAAACTATATGAGGAAAAAAACTGAAAAGCTTACAGGATCAGGTGGTCTCCCATCCAAGCACTAACTGTGGCCAAACCTGCTTAGCTGTCTAAATCAGGCTTGAGCTGGCACTCTAATACCATTACAACTGGAAGTGGAAACTGGGTTGAAGGAAGGCCTATTTGACCAATTAAAATTAATTGTTTTAAATTTATTAAAAAAAAAAAAAACTATATGAGGAATAAAACTGAAAAGCTTACAGGATCAGGTGGTCTCCCATCCAAGCACTAACCATGGCCAAGCCTGCTTAGCTTTCTAAATCAGGCTTGAGCTGGCACTCTCATACCAGTACAACTGGAAGTGGAAACTGGGTTGAAGGAAGGCCTATTTGACCAATTAAAATGATTTGTTTTAAATTTATTTAAAAAAAAAAAAAAAACTATATGAGGAAAAAAACTGAAAAGCTTACAGGATCAGGTGGTCTCCCATCCAAGCACTAACCGTGGCCAAACCTGCTTAGCTGTCTAAATCAGGCTTGAGCTGGCACTCTCATACCATTACAACTGGAAGTGGGAACTGGATTGAAGGAAGGCCTATTTGACCAATTAAAATTATTTTTTTTAAATTTATTTAAAAAAAAAAAAAAAAAAACTATATGAGGAATAAAACTGAAAAGCTTACAGGATCAGGTGGTCTCCCATCCAAGCACTAACCATGGCCAAGCCTGCTTAGCTTTCTAAATCAGGCTTGAGCTGGCACTCTCATACCAGTACAACTGGAAGTGGAAACTGGATTGAAGGAAGGCCTATTTGACCAATTAAAATGATTTGTTTTAAATTTATTTAAAAAAAAAAGAAAAAAAACTATATGAGGAAAAAAACTGAAAAGCTTACAGGATCAGGTGGTCTCCCATCCAAGCACTAACCATGGCCAAACCTGCTTAGCTTTCTAAATCAGGCTTGAGCCGGGACTCTCATACCAGTACAACTGGAAGTGGAAACTGGGTTGAAGGAAGGCCTATTTGACCAATTAAAATGAATTGTTTTAAATTCATTCAAAAAAAAAAAAAAAAAAAAAAAACTACATGAGGAATAAAACTGAAAAGCTTACAGGATCAGGTGGTCTCCCATCCAAGCACTGACCATGGCCAAACCTGCTTAGCTTTCTAAATCAGGCTTGAGCTGGCACTCTCATACCATTACAACTGGAAGTGGAAACTGGGTTGAAGGAAGGCCTATTTGACCAATTAAAATTAATTGTTTTAAATTTATTAAAAAAAAAAAAAACTATATGAGGAATAAAACTGAAAAGCTTACAGGATCAGGTGGTCTCCCATCCAAGCACTAACCATGGCCAAGCCTGCTTAGCTTTCTAAATCAGGCTTGAGCTGGCACTCTCATACCAGTACAACTGGAAGTGGAAACTGGATTGAAGGAAGGCCTATTTGACCAATTAAAATGATTTGTTTTAAATTTATTTAAAAAAAAAAGAAAAAAAACTATATGAGGAAAAAAACTGAAAAGCTTACAGGATCAGGTGGTCTCCCATCCAAGCACTAACCATGGCCAAACCTGCTTAGCTTTCTAAATCAGGCTTGAGCCGGGACTCTCATACCAGTACAACTGGAAGTGGAAACTGGGTTGAAGGAAGGCCTATTTGACCAATTAAAATGAATTGTTTTAAATTCATTCAAAAAAAAAAAAAAAAAAAAAAAACTACATGAGGAATAAAACTGAAAAGCTTACAGGATCAGGTGGTCTCCCATCCAAGCACTAACCGTGGCCAAACCTGCTTAGCTGTCTAAATCAGGCTTGAGCTGGCACTCTCATACCATTACAACTGGAAGTGGGAACTGGATTGAAGGAAGGCCTATTTGACCAATTAAAATTAATTGTTTTAAATTTATTTAAAAAAAAAAAAAAAAAAAAAAAAAAAAAAAAAAAAAACTATATGAGGAATAAAACTGAAAAGCTTACAGGATCAGGTGGTCTCCCATCCAAGCACTAACCATGGCCAAGCCTGCTTAGCTTTCTAAATCAGGCTTGAGCTGGCACTCTCATACCAGTACAACTGGAAGTGGAAACTGGATTGAAGGAAGGCCTATTTGACCAATTAAAATGATTTGTTTTAAATTTATTTAAAAAAAAAAGAAAAAAAACTATATGAGGAAAAAAACTGAAAAGCTTACAGGATCAGGTGGTCTCCCATCCAAGCACTAACCATGGCCAAACCTGCTTAGCTTTCTAAATCAGGCTTGAGCCGGGACTCTCATACCAGTACAACTGGAAGTGGAAACTGGGTTGAAGGAAGGCCTATTTGACCAATTAAAATGATTTGTTTTAAATTTATTTAAAAAAAAAAAAAAAAAAACAACTACATGAGGAATAAAACTGAAAAGCTTACAGGATCAGGTGGTCTCCCATCCAAGCACTGACCATGGCCAAGCCTGCTTAGCTTTCTAAATCAGGCTTGAGCTGGCACTCTCATACCAGTTCAACTGGAAGTGGAAACTGGGTTGAAGGAAGGCCTATTTGACCAATTAAAATGATTTGTTTTAAATTTATTTAAAAAAAAAAAAAAAACTATATGAGGAAAAAAACTGAAAAGCTTACAGGATCAGGCGGTCTCCCATCCAAGCACTGACCGTGGCCAAACCTGCTTAGCTGTCTAAATCAGGCTTGAGCTGGCACTCTCATACCATTACAACTGGAAGTGGGAACTGGATTGAAGGAAGGCCTATTTGACCAATTAAAATTTTTTTTTTTAAATTTATTTAAAAAAAAAAAAAAAAAAAACTATATGAGGAAAAAAACTGAAAAGCTTACAGGATCAGGTGGTCTCCCATCCAAGCACTAACCATGGCCAAGCCTGCTTAGCTTTCTAAATCAGGCTTGAGCTGGCACTCTCATACCAGTACAACTGGAAGTGGAAACTGGATTGAAGGAAGGCCTATTTGACCAATTAAAATGATTTGTTTTAAATTTATTTAAAAAAAAAAGAAAAAAAACTATATGAGGAAAAAAACTGAAAAGCTTACAGGATCAGGTGGTCTCCCATCCAAGCACTAACCATGGCCAAACCTGCTTAGCTTTCTAAATCAGGCTTGAGCCGGGACTCTCATACCAGTACAACTGGAAGTGGAAACTGGGTTGAAGGAAGGCCTATTTGACCAATTAAAATGAATTGTTTTAAATTCATTCAAAAAAAAAAAAAAAAAAAAAAAACTACATGAGGAATAAAACTGAAAAGCTTACAGGATCAGGTGGTCTCCCATCCAAGCACTGACCATGGCCAAACCTGCTTAGCTTTCTAAATCAGGCTTGAGCTGGCACTCTCATACCATTACAACTGGAAGTGGAAACTGGGTTGAAGGAAGGCCTATTTGACCAATTAAAATTAATTGTTTTAAATTTATTAAAAAAAAAAAAAACTATATGAGGAATAAAACTGAAAAGCTTACAGGATCAGGTGGTCTCCCATCCAAGCACTAACCATGGCCAAGCCTGCTTAGCTTTCTAAATCAGGCTTGAGCTGGCACTCTCATACCAGTACAACTGGAAGTGGAAACTGGATTGAAGGAAGGCCTATTTGACCAATTAAAATGATTTGTTTTAAATTTATTTAAAAAAAAAAGAAAAAAAACTATATGAGGAAAAAAACTGAAAAGCTTACAGGATCAGGTGGTCTCCCATCCAAGCACTAACCATGGCCAAACCTGCTTAGCTTTCTAAATCAGGCTTGAGCCGGGACTCTCATACCAGTACAACTGGAAGTGGAAACTGGGTTGAAGGAAGGCCTATTTGACCAATTAAAATGAATTGTTTTAAATTCATTCAAAAAAAAAAAAAAAAAAAAAAACTACATGAGGAATAAAACTGAAAAGCTTACAGGATCAGGTGGTCTCCCATCCAAGCACTAACCGTGGCCAAACCTGCTTAGCTGTCTAAATCAGGCTTGAGCTGGCACTCTCATACCATTACAACTGGAAGTGGGAACTGGATTGAAGGAAGGCCTATTTGACCAATTAAAATTAATTGTTTTAAATTTATTTAAAAAAAAAAAAAAAAAAAAAAAAAAAAAAAAAAAAAACTATATGAGGAATAAAACTGAAAAGCTTACAGGATCAGGTGGTCTCCCATCCAAGCACTAACCATGGCCAAGCCTGCTTAGCTTTCTAAATCAGGCTTGAGCTGGCACTCTCATACCAGTACAACTGGAAGTGGAAACTGGATTGAAGGAAGGCCTATTTGACCAATTAAAATGATTTGTTTTAAATTTATTTAAAAAAAAAAGAAAAAAAACTATATGAGGAAAAAAACTGAAAAGCTTACAGGATCAGGTGGTCTCCCATCCAAGCACTAACCATGGCCAAACCTGCTTAGCTTTCTAAATCAGGCTTGAGCCGGGACTCTCATACCAGTACAACTGGAAGTGGAAACTGGGTTGAAGGAAGGCCTATTTGACCAATTAAAATGAATTGTTTTAAATTTATTCAAAAAAAAAAAAAAAAAAAAAACTACATGAGGAATAAAACTGAAAAGCTTACAGGATCAGGTGGTCTCCCATCCAAGCACTGACCATGGCCAAGCCTGCTTAGCTTTCTAAATCAGGCTTGAGCTGGCACTCTCATACCAGTACAACTGGAAGTGGAAACTGGGTTGAA
>NC_071106.1:8505000-8532500 GCF_024256425.1 Clarias gariepinus | reverse complement strand
CGGCACTCTCATACCAGTACAACTGGAAGTGGAAACTGGGTTGAAGGAAGGCCTATTTGACCAATTAAAATTAATTGTTTTAAATTTATTTAAAAAAAAAAAAAAAACTATATGAGGAATAAAACTGAAAAGCTTACAGGATCAGGTGGTCTCCCATCCAAGCACTAACCATGGCCAAGCCTGCTTAGCTTTCTAAATCAGGCTTGAGCTGGCACTCTCATACCAGTACAACTGGAAGTGGAAACTGGATTGAAGGAAGGCCTATTTGACCAATTAAAATGATTTGTTTAAAATTTATTTAAAAAAAAAAAAAAAAAAAAAAAAAACAACTATATGAGGAAAAAAACTGAAAAGCTTACAGGATCAGGTGGTCTCCCATCCAAGCACTAACCATGGCCAAACCTGCTTAGCTTTCTAAATCAGGCTTGAGCCGGGACTCTCATACCAGTACAACTGGAAGTGGAAACTGGGTTGAAGGAAGGCCTATTTGACCAATTAAAATGAATTGTTTTAAATTCATTCAAAAAAAAAAAAAAAAAAAAAAAAAAACTACATGAGGAATAAAACTGAAAAGCTTACAGGATCAGGTGGTCTCCCATCCAAGCACTGACCATGGCCAAACCTGCTTAGCTTTCTAAATCAGGCTTGAGCTGGCACTCTCATACCAGTACAACTGGAAGTGGAAACTGGATTGAAGGAAGGCCTATTTGACCAATTAAAATGATTTGTTTAAAATTTATTTAAAAAAAAAAAAAAAAAAAAAACAACTATATGAGGAAAAAAACTGAAAAGCTTACAGGATCAGGTGGTCTCCCATCCAAGCACTAACCATGGCCAAGCCTGCTTAGCTTTCTAAATCAGTCTTGAACCGGCACTCTCATACCAGTACAACTGGAAGTGGAAACTGGGTTGAAGGAAGGCCTATTTGACCAATTAAAATTAATTGTTTTAAATTTATTTTTAAAAAAAAAAAAAAAAAAAAAAAAAAAAACTATATGAGGAATAAAACTGAAAAGCTTACAGGATCAGGTGGTCTCCCATCCAAGCACTAACCGTGGCCAAACCTGCTTAGCTTTCTAAATCAGGCTTGAGCTGGCACTCTCATACCATTACAACTGGAAGTGGAAACTGGGTTGAAGGAAGGCCTATTTGACCAATTAAAATTAATTGTTTTAAATTTATTAAAAAAAAAAAAAACTATATGAGGAATAAAACTGAAAAGCTTACAGGATCAGGTGGTCTCCCATCCAAGCACTAACCATGGCCAAGCCTGCTTAGCTTTCTAAATCAGGCTTGAGCTGGCACTCTCATACCAGTACAACTGGAAGTGGAAACTGGATTGAAGGAAGGCCTATTTGACCAATTAAAATGATTTGTTTTAAATTTATTTAAAAAAAAAAAAAAAAAAAAAAAAAAAAAAAAAACTATATGAGGAAAAAAACTGAAAAGCTTACAGGATCAGGTGGTCTCCCATCCAAGCACTAACCGTGGCCAAACCTGCTTAGCTGTCTAAATCAGGCTTGAGCTGGCACTCTAATACCATTACAACTGGAAGTGGAAACTGGGTTGAAGGAAGGCCTATTTGACCAATTAAAATTAATTGTTTTAAATTTATTAAAAAAAAAAAAAACTATATGAGGAATAAAACTGAAAAGCTTACAGGATCAGGTGGTCTCCCATCCAAGCACTAACCATGGCCAAGCCTGCTTAGCTTTCTAAATCAGGCTTGAGCTGGCACTCTCATACCAGTACAACTGGAAGTGGAAACTGGATTGAAGGAAGGCCTATTTGACCAATTAAAATGATTTGTTTTAAATTTATTTAAAAAAAAAAAAAAAACTATATGAGGAAAAAAACTGAAAAGCTTACAGGATCAGGTGGTCTCCCATCCAAGCACTAACCGTGGCCAAACCTGCTTAGCTGTCTAAATCAGGCTTGAGCTGGCACTCTCATACCATTACAACTGGAAGTGGGAACTGGATTGAAGGAAAGCCTATTTGACCAATTAAAATTAATTGTTTTAAATTTATTTAAAAAAAAAAAAAAAAAAAAAAAAAAAAAAAAAAAAACTATATGAGGAATAAAACTGAAAAGCTTACAGGATCAGGTGGTCTCCCATCCAAGCACTAACCATGGCCAAGCCTGCTTAGCTTTCTAAATCAGGCTTGAGCTGGCACTCTCATACCAGTACAACTGGAAGTGGAAACTGGATTGAAGGAAGGCCTATTTGACCAATTAAAATGATTTGTTTTAAATTTATTTAAAAAAAAAAGAAAAAAAACTATATGAGGAAAAAAACTGAAAAGCTTACAGGATCAGGTGGTCTCCCATCCAAGCACTAACCATGGCCAAACCTGCTTAGCTTTCTAAATCAGGCTTGAGCCGGGACTCTCATACCAGTACAACTGGAAGTGGAAACTGGGTTGAAGGAAGGCCTATTTGACCAATTAAAATGAATTGTTTTAAATTCATTCAAAAAAAAAAAAAAAAAAAAAAAAAAACTACATGAGGAATAAAACTGAAAAGCTTACAGGATCAGGTGGTCTCCCATCCAAGCACTAACCGTGGCCAAACCTGCTTAGCTGTCTAAATCAGGCTTGAGCTGGCACTCTCATACCATTACAACTGGAAGTGGGAACTGGATTGAAGGAAGGCCTATTTGACCAATTAAAATTAATTGTTTTAAATTTATTTTAAAAAAAAAAAAAAAAAAAAAAAAAAAAAAACTATATGAGGAATAAAACTGAAAAGCTTACAGGATCAGGTGGTCTCCCATCCAAGCACTAACCATGGCCAAGCCTGCTTAGCTTTCTAAATCAGGCTTGAGCTGGCACTCTCATACCAGTACAACTGGAAGTGGAAACTGGATTGAAGGAAGGCCTATTTGACCAATTAAAATGATTTGTTTAAAATTTATTTAAAAAAAAAAAAAAAAAAAAAACAACTATATGAGGAAAAAAACTGAAAAACTTACAGGATCAGGTGGTCTCCCATCCAAGCACTAACCATGGCCAAGCCTGCTTAGCTTTCTAAATCAGTCTTGAACCGGCACTCTCATACCAGTACAACTGGAAGTGGAAACTGGGTTGAAGGAAGGCCTATTTGACCAATTAAAATTATTTGTTTTAAATTTATTTAAAAAAAAAAAAAAAAAAAAAAAAACTATATGAGGAATAAAACTGAAAAGCTTACAGGATCAGGTGGTCTCCCATCCAAGCACTAACCGTGGCCAAACCTGCTTAGCTTTCTAAATCAGGCTTGAGCTGGCACTCTCATACCATTACAACTGGAAGTGGAAACTGGGTTGAAGGAAGGCCTATTTGACCAATTAAAATTAATTGTTTTAAATTTATTAAAAAAAAAAAAAACTATATGAGGAATAAAACTGAAAAGCTTACAGGATCAGGTGGTCTCCCATCCAAGCACTAACCATGGCCAAGCCTGCTTAGCTTTCTAAATCAGGCTTGAGCTGGCACTCTCATACCAGTACAACTGGAAGTGGAAACTGGATTGAAGGAAGGCCTATTTGACCAATTAAAATGATTTGTTTTAAATTTATTTAAAAAAAAAAAAAAAAAAAAAAAAAAAACTATATGAGGAAAAAAACTGAAAAGCTTACAGGATCAGGTGGTCTCCCATCCAAGCACTAACCGTGGCCAAACCTGCTTAGCTGTCTAAATCAGGCTTGAGCTGGCACTCTAATACCATTACAACTGGAAGTGGAAACTGGGTTGAAGGAAGGCCTATTTGACCAATTAAAATTAATTGTTTTAAATTTATTAAAAAAAAAAAAAACTATATGAGGAATAAAACTGAAAAGCTTACAGGATCAGGTGGTCTCCCATCCAAGCACTAACCATGGCCAAGCCTGCTTAGCTTTCTAAATCAGGCTTGAGCTGGCACTCTCATACCAGTACAACTGGAAGTGGAAACTGGATTGAAGGAAGGCCTATTTGACCAATTAAAATGATTTGTTTTAAATTTATTTAAAAAAAAAAAAAAAACTATATGAGGAAAAAAACTGAAAAGCTTACAGGATCAGGTGGTCTCCCATCCAAGCACTAACCGTGGCCAAACCTGCTTAGCTGTCTAAATCAGGCTTGAGCTGGCACTCTCATACCATTACAACTGGAAGTGGGAACTGGATTGAAGGAAGGCCTATTTGACCAATTAAAATTAATTGTTTTAAATTTATTTAAAACAAAAAAAAAAAAAAAAAAAAAAAAAAAAAAAAAAAAAAACTATATGAGGAATAAAACTGAAAAGCTTACAGGATCAGGTGGTCTCCCATCCAAGCACTAACCATGGCCAAGCCTGCTTAGCTTTCTAAATCAGGCTTGAGCTGGCACTCTCATACCAGTACAACTGGAAGTGGAAACTGGATTGAAGGAAGGCCTATTTGACCAATTAAAATGATTTGTTTTAAATTTATTTAAAAAAAAAAGAAAAAAAACTATATGAGGAAAAAAACTGAAAAGCTTACAGGATCAGGTGGTCTCCCATCCAAGCACTAACCATGGCCAAACCTGCTTAGCTTTCTAAATCAGGCTTGAGCCGGGACTCTTATACCAGTACAACTGGAAGTGGAAACTGGGTTGAAGGAAGGCCTATTTGACCAATTAAAATGAATTGTTTTAAATTCATTCAAAAAAAAAAAAAAAAAAAAAAAAACTACATGAGGAATAAAACTGAAAAGCTTACAGGATCAGGTGGTCTCCCATCCAAGCACTGACCCTGGCCAAACCTGCTTAGCTTTCTAAATCAGGCTTGAGCTGGCACTCTCATACCAGTACAACTGGAAGTGGAAACTGGATTAAAGGAAGGCCTATTTGACCAATTAAAATGATTTGTTTAAAATTTATTTAAAAAAAAAAAAAAAAAAAAAACAACTATATGAGGAAAAAAACTGAAAAGCTTACAGGATCAGGTGGTCTCCCATCCAAGCACTAACCATGGCCAAGCCTGCTTAGCTTTCTAAATCAGTCTTGAACCGGCACTCTCATACCAGTACAACTGGAAGTGGAAACTGGGTTGAAGGAAGGCCTATTTGACCAATTAAAATTAATTGTTTTAAATTTATTTAAAAAAAAAAAAAAAAAAAAAAACACAACTATGTGAGGAATAAAACTGAAAAGCTTACAGGATCAGGTGGTCTCCCATCCAAACACTAACCGTGGCCAAGCCTGCTTAGCTTTCTAAATCAGGCTTGAGCTGGCACTCTCATACCAGTACAACTGGAAGTGGAAACTGGGTTGAAGGAAGGCCTATTTGACCAATTAAAATGATTTGTTTTAAATTTATTTAAAAAAAAAAGAAAAAAAACTATATGAGGAAAAAAACTGAAAAGCTTACAGGATCAGGTGGTCTCCCATCCAAGCACTAACCGTGGCCAAACCTGCTTAGCTTTCTAAATCAGGCTTGAGCTGGCACTCTAATACCATTACAACTGAAAGTGGAAACTGGGTTGAAGGAAGGCCTTTTTGACCAATTAAAATTAATTGTTTTTTTATTTAAAAAAAAATAAATAAATAAAAAAAAAAAATATATGAGGAATAAAACTGAAAAGCTTACAGGATCAGGTGGTCTCCCATCCAAGCACTAACCATGGCCAAACCTGCTTAGCTTTCTAAATCAGGCTTGAGCCGGCACTCTCATACCAGTACAACTGGAAGTGGAAACTGGGTTGAAGGAAGGCCTATTTGACCAATTAAAATGATTTGTTTTAAATTTATTCAAAAAAAAATAAATAAATAAAAATAAAAACTATATGAGGAATAAAACTGAAAAGCTTACAGGATCAGGTGGTCTCCCATCCAAGCACTAACCATGGCCAAGCCTGCTTAGCTTTCTAAATCAGTCTTGAACCGGCACTCTCATACCAGTACAACTGGAAGTGGAAACTGGGTTGAAGGAAGGCCTATTCGACCAATTAAAATGATTTGTTTTAAATTTATTTAAAAAAAAAAAAAAACTATATGAGGAATAAAACTGAAAAGCTTACAGGATCAGGTGGTCTCCCATCCAAGCACTAACCATGGCCAAGCCTGCTTAGCTTTCTAAATCAGGCTTGAGCTGGCACTCTCATACCAGTACAACTGGAAGTGGAAACTGGGTTGAAGGAAGGCCTATTTGACCAATTAAAATGATTTGTTTTAAATTTATTTAAAAAAAAAAAAAAAAAAAAAAAAAAAAACTATATGAGGAAAAAAACTGAAAAGCTTACAGGATCAGGTGGTCTCCCATCCAAGCACTAACCATGGCCAAGCCTGCTTAGCTTTCTAAATCAGGCTTGAGCTGGCACTCTCATACCAGTACAACTGGAAGTGGAAACTGGATTGAAGGAAGGCCTATTTGACCAATTAAAATGATTTGTTTTAAATTTATTTAAAAAAAAAAGAAAAAAAACTATATGAGGAAAAAAACTGAAAAGCTTACAGGATCAGGTGGTCTCCCATCCAAGCACTAACCGTGGCCAAACCTGCTTAGCTTTCTAAATCAGGCTTGAGCTGGCACTCTAATACCATTACAACTGAAAGTGGAAACTGGGTTGAAGGAAGGCCTTTTTGACCAATTAAAATTAATTGTTTTTTTATTTAAAAAAAAATAAATAAATAAAAAAAAAAAATATATGAGGAATAAAACTGAAAAGCTTACAGGATCAGGTGGTCTCCCATCCAAGCACTAACCATGGCCAAACCTGCTTAGCTTTCTAAATCAGGCTTGAGCCGGCACTCTCATACCAGTACAACTGGAAGTGGAAACTGGGTTGAAGGAAGGCCTATTTGACCAATTAAAATGATTTGTTTTAAATTTATTCAAAAAAAAATAAATAAATAAAAATAAAAACTATATGAGGAATAAAACTGAAAAGCTTACAGGATCAGGTGGTCTCCCATCCAAGCACTAACCATGGCCAAGCCTGCTTAGCTTTCTAAATCAGTCTTGAACCGGCACTCTCATACCAGTACAACTGGAAGTGAAAACTGGGTTGAAGGAAGGCCTATTTGACCAATTAAAATGATTTGTTTTAAATTTATTTAAAAAAAAAAAAAAACTATATGAGGAATAAAACTGAAAAGCTTACAGGATCAGGTGGTCTCCCATCCAAGCACTAACCATGGCCAAGCCTGCTTAGCTTTCTAAATCAGGCTTGAGCTGGCACTCTCATACCAGTACAACTGGAAGTGGAAACTGGATTGAAGGAAGGCCTATTTGACCAATTAAAATGATTTGTTTTAAATTTATTTAAAAAAAAAAAAAAAAAAAAAAAAAAAACTATATGAGGAAAAAAACTGAAAAGCTTACAGGATCAGGTGGTCTCCCATCCAAGCACTAACCATGGCCAAGCCGGCTTAGCTTTCTAAATCAGGCTTGAGCTGGCACTCTCATACCAGTACAACTGGAAGTGGAAACTGGATTGAAGGAAGGCCTATTTGACCAATTAAAATGATTTGTTTAAAATTTATTTAAAAAAAAAAAAAAAAAAAAAAAAAAAAAAAACTATATGAGGAATAAAACTGAAAAGCTTACAGGATCAGGTGGTCTCCCATCCAAGCACTAACCATGGCCAAGCCTGCTTAGCTTTCTAAATCAGGCTTGAGCTGGCACTCTCATACCAGTACAACTGGAAGTGGAAACTGGATTGAAGGAAGGCCTATTTGACCAATTAAAATGATTTGTTTTAAATTTATTTAAAAAAAAAAGAAAAAAAACTATATGAGGAAAAAAACTGAAAAGCTTACAGGATCAGGTGGTCTCCCATCCAAGCACTAACCATGGCCAAACCTGCTTAGCTTTCTAAATCAGGCTTGAGCCGGGACTCTTATACCAGTACAACTGGAAGTGGAAACTGGGTTGAAGGAAGGCCTATTTGACCAATTAAAATGAATTGTTTTAAATTCATTCAAAAAAAAAAAAAAAAAAAAAAAAACTACATGAGGAATAAAACTGAAAAGCTTACAGGATCAGGTGGTCTCCCATCCAAGCACTGACCCTGGCCAAACCTGCTTAGCTTTCTAAATCAGGCTTGAGCTGGCACTCTCATACCAGTACAACTGGAAGTGGAAACTGGATTAAAGGAAGGCCTATTTGACCAATTAAAATGATTTGTTTAAAATTTATTTAAAAAAAAAAAAAAAAAAAAAACAACTATATGAGGAAAAAAACTGAAAAGCTTACAGGATCAGGTGGTCTCCCATCCAAGCACTAACCATGGCCAAGCCTGCTTAGCTTTCTAAATCAGTCTTGAACCGGCACTCTCATACCAGTACAACTGGAAGTGGAAACTGGGTTGAAGGAAGGCCTATTTGACCAATTAAAATTAATTGTTTTAAATTTATTTAAAAAAAAAAAAAAAAAAAAAAAAAAAACTTGTGAGGAATAAAACTGAAAAGCTTACAGGATCAGGTGGTCTCCCATCCAAACACTAACCGTGGCCAAGCCTGCTTAGCTTTCTAAATCAGGCTTGAGCTGGCACTCTCATACCAGTACAACTGGAAGTGGAAACTGGGTTGAAGGAAGGCCTATTTGACCAATTAAAATGATTTGTTTTAAATTTATTTAAAAAAAAAAAAAAAAAAACTATATGAGGAAAAAAACTGAAAAGCTTACAGGATCAGGTGGTCTCCCATCCAAGCACTAACCGTGGCCAAACCTGCTTAGCTTTCTAAATCAGGCTTGAGCTGGCACTCTAATACCATTACAACTGAAAGTGGAAACTGGGTTGAAGGAAGGCCTTTTTGACCAATTAAAATTAATTGTTTTTTTATTTAAAAAAAAATAAATAAATAAAAAAAAAAAATATATGAGGAATAAAACTGAAAAGCTTACAGGATCAGGTGGTCTCCCATCCAAGCACTAACCATGGCCAAACCTGCTTAGCTTTCTAAATCAGGCTTGAGCCGGCACTCTCATACCAGTACAACTGGAAGTGGAAACTGGGTTGAAGGAAGGCCTATTTGACCAATTAAAATGATTTGTTTTAAATTTATTCAAAAAAAAATAAATAAATAAAAATAAAAACTATATGAGGAATAAAACTGAAAAGCTTACAGGATCAGGTGGTCTCCCATCCAAGCACTAACCATGGCCAAGCCTGCTTAGCTTTCTAAATCAGTCTTGAACCGGCACTCTCATACCAGTACAACTGGAAGTGGAAACTGGGTTGAAGGAAGGCCTATTTGACCAATTAAAATGATTTGTTTTAAATTTATTTAAAAAAAAAAAAAAACTATATGAGGAATAAAACTGAAAAGCTTACAGGATCAGGTGGTCTCCCATCCAAGCACTAACCATGGCCAAGCCTGCTTAGCTTTCTAAATCAGGCTTGAGCTGGCACTCTCATACCAGTACAACTGGAAGTGGAAACTGGGTTGAAGGAAGGCCTATTTGACCAATTAAAATGATTTGTTTTAAATTTATTTAAAAAAAAAAAAAAAAAAAAAAAAAACTATATGAGGAAAAAAACTGAAAAGCTTACAGGATCAGGTGGTCTCCCATCCAAGCACTAACCATGGCCAAGCCTGCTTAGCTTTCTAAATCAGGCTTGAGCTGGCACTCTCATACCAGTACAACTGGAAGTGGAAACTGGGTTGAAGGAAGGCCTATTTGACCAATTAAAATGATTTGTTTAAAATTTATTTAAAAAAAAAAAAAAAAACTATTTGAGGAAAAAAACTGAAAAGCTTACAGGATCAGGTGGTCTCCCATCCAAGCACTAACCGTGGCCAAACCTGCTTAGCTTTCTAAATCAGGCTTGAGCTGGCACTCTCATACCATTACAACTGGAAGTGGGAACTGGATTGAAGGAAGGCCTATTTGACCAATTAAAATGATTTGTTTTAAATTTATTTAAAAAAAAAAAAAAAAAAGGATATGAGGAATAAAACTGAAAAGCTTACAGTATCAGGTGGTCTCCCATCCAAGCACTAACCATGGCCAAGCCTGCTTAGCTTTCTAAATCAGGCTTGAGCTGGCACTCTCATACCAGTACAACTGGAAGTGGAAACTGGGTTGAAGGAAGGCCTATTTGACCAATTAAAATGATTTGTTTTAAATTTATTTAAAAAAAAAAAAAAAAAAACTATATGAGGAATGAAACTGAAAAGCTTACAGGATCAGGTGGTCTCCCATCCAAGCACTAACCGTGGCCAAACCTGCTTAGCTTTCTAAATCAGGCTTGAGCTGGCACTCTAATACCATTACAACTGGAAGTGGAAACTGGGTTGAAGGAAGGCCTTTTTGACCAATTAAAATTAATTGTTTTTTTATTTAAAAAAAAATAAATAAATAAAAAAAAAAAATATATGAGGAATAAAACTGAAAAGCTTACAGGATCAGGTGGTCTCCCATCCAAGCACTAACCATGGCCAAACCTGCTTAGCTTTCTAAATCAGGCTTGAGCCGGCACTCTCATACCAGTACAACTGGAAGTGGAAACTGGGTTGAAGGAAGGCCTATTTGACCAATTAAAATGATTTGTTTTAAATTTATCAAAAAAAAAAAAAAAAAAAAAAATAAAAACTATATGAGGAATAAAACTGAAAAGCTTACAGGATCAGGTGGTCTCCCATCCAAGCACTAACCATGGCCAAGCCTGCTTAGCTTTCTAAATCAGTCTTGAACCGGCACTCTCATACCAGTACAACTGGAAGTGAAAACTGGGTTGAAGGAAGGCCTATTCGACCAATTAAAATGATTTGTTTTAAATTTATTTAAAAAAAAAAAAAAACTATATGAGGAATAAAACTGAAAAGCTTACAGGATCAGGTGGTCTCCCATCCAAGCACTAACCATGGCCAAGCCTGCTTAGCTTTCTAAATCAGGCTTCAGCTGGCACTCTCATACCAGTACAACTGGAAGTGGAAACTGGATTGAAGGAAGGCCTATTTGACCAATTAAAATGATTTGTTTTAAATTTATTTAAAAAAAAAAAAAAAAAAAAAAAAAAAAAAAACTATATGAGGAAAAAAACTGAAAAGCTTACAGGATCAGGTGGTCTCCCATCCAAGCACTAACCATGGCCAAACCTGCTTAGCTTTCTAAATCAGGCTTGAGCTGGCACTCTCATACCAGTACAACTGGAAGTGGAAACTGGATTGAAGGAAGGCCTATTTGACCAATTAAAATGATTTGTTTAAAATTTATTTAAAAAAAAAAAAAAAAACTATTTGAGGAAAAAAACTGAAAAGCTTACAGGATCAGGTGGTCTCCCATCCAAGCACTAACCGTGGCCAAACCTGCTTAGCTTTCTAAATCAGGCTTGAGCTGGCACTCTCATACCATTACAACTGGAAGTGGGAACTGGATTGAAGGAAGGCCTATTTGACCAATTAAAATTATTTTTTTTAAATTTATTTAAAAAAAAAAAAAAAAAACTATATGAGGAATAAAACTGAAAAGCTTACAGGATCAGGTGGTCTCCCATCCAAGCACTAACCATGGCCAAGCCTGCTTAGCTTTCTAAATCAGGCTTGAGCTGGCACTCTCATACCAGTACAACTGGAAGTGGAAACTGGATTGAAGGAAGGCCTATTTGACCAATTAAAATGATTTGTTTTAAATTTATTTAAAAAAAAAAGAAAAAAAACTATATGAGGAAAAAAACTGAAAAGCTTACAGGATCAGGTGGTCTCCCATCCAAGCACTAACCGTGGCCAAACCTGCTTAGCTTTCTAAATCAGGCTTGAGCCGGCACTCTAATACCATTACAACTGGAAGTGGAAACTGGGTTGAAGGAAGGCCTTTTTGACCAATTAAAATTAATTGTTTTTTTATTTAAAAAAAAAAAATAAATAAATAAAAAAAAAAACTATATGAGGAATAAAACTGAAAAGCTTAGAGGATCAGGTGGTCTCCCATCCAAGCACTAACCATGGCCAAGCCTGCTTAGCTTTCTAAATCAGTCTTGAACCGGCACTCTCATACCAGTACAACTGGAAGTGAAAACTGGGTTGAAGGAAGGCCTATTTGACCAATTAAAATTAATTGTTTTAAATTTATTTAAAAAAAAAAAAAAAAAAAAAAAAAAAAAAAAAACTATATGAGGAATAAAACTGAAAAGCTTACAGGATCAGGTGGTCTCCCATCCAAGCACTAACCATGGCCAAGCCTGCTTAGCTTTCTAAATCAGTCTTGAACCGGCACTCTCATACCAGTACAACTGGAAGTGAAAACTGGGTTGAAGGAAGGCCTATTTGACCAATTAAAATTAATTGTTTTAAATTTATTAAAAAAAAAAAAAAACTATATGAGGAATAAAACTGAAAAGCTTACAGGATCAGGTGGTGTCCCATCCAAGCACTAACCATGGCCAAGCCTGCTTAGCTTTCTAAATCAGTCTTGAACCGGCACTCTCATACCAGTACAACTGGAAGTGAAAACTGGGTTGAAGGAAGGCCTATTTGACCAATTAAAATGAATTGTTTTAAATTTATTTAAAAAAAAAAAAAAGGATATGAGGAATAAAACTGAAAAGCTTACAGTATCAGGTGGTCTCCCATCCAAGCACTAACCACGGCCAAGCCTGCTTAGCTTTCTAAATCAGGCTTGAGCTGGCACTCTCATACCAGTACAACTGGAAGTGGAAACTGGGTTGAAGGAAGGCCTATTTGACCAATTAAAATGATTTGTTTTAAATTTATTTAAAAAAAAAAAAAAAAAAAAAAAAAAAAAAAAAAAACTATATGAGGAAAAAAACTGAAAAGCTTACAGGATCAGGTGGTCTCCCATCCAAGCACTAACCGTGGCCAAACCTGCTTAGCTGTCTAAATCAGGCTTGAGCTGGCACTCTAATACCAATACAACTGGAAGTGGAAACTGGATTGAAGGAAGGCCTATTTGACCAATTAAAATTAATTGTTTTAAATTTATTAAAAAAAAAAAAAAACTATATGAGGAATAAAACTGAAAAGCTTACAGGATCAGGTGGTCTCCCATCCAAGCACTAACCATGGCCAAACCTGCTTAGCTTTCTAAATCAGGCTTGAGCCGGCACTCTCATACCAGTACAACTGGAAGTGGAAACTGGGTTGAAGGAAGGCCTATTTGACCAATTAAAATGATTTGTTTTAAATTTATTCAAAAAAAAATAAATAAATAAGAATAAAAACTATATGAGGAATAAAACTGAAAAGCTTACAGGATCAGGTGGTCTCCCATCCAAGCACTAACCATGGCCAAGCCTGCTTAGCTTTCTAAATCAGTCTTGAACCGGCACTCTCATACCAGTACAACTGGAAGTGGAAACTGGGTTGAAGGAAGGCCTATTTGACCAATTAAAATTATTTGTTTTAAATTTATTTAAAAAAAAAAAAAAAAACTATATGAGGAATAAAACTGAAAAGCTTACAGGATCAGGTGGTCTCCCATCCAAGCACTAACCATGGCCAAGCCTGCTTAGCTTTCTAAATCAGGCTTGAGCTGGCACTCTCATACCAGTACAACTGGAAGTGGAAACTGGATTGAAGGAAGGCCTATTTGACCAATTAAAATGATTTGTTTTAAATTTATTTAAAAAAAAAAAAAAAAAAAAAAAAAAAAAAAAAAAAAAAAAACTAAATGAGGAAAAAAAATGAAAAGCTTACAGGATCAGGTGGTCTCAGATCCAAGCAATAACCGTGGCCAAACCTGCTTAGCTTTCTAAGTCAGGCTTGAGCTGGCACTCTCATACCATTACAACTGGAAGTGGAAACTGGGTTGAAGGAAGGCCTATTTGACCAATTAAAATTTATTGTTTTAAATTTATTAAAAAAAAAAAAAACTATATGAGGAATAAAACTGAAAAGCTTACAGGATCAGGTGGTCTCCCATCCAAGCACTAACCATGGCCAAGCCTGCTTAGCTTTCTAAATCAGTCTTGAACCGGCACTCTCATACCAGTACAACTGGAAGTGAAAACTGGGTTGAAGGAAGGCCTATTTGACCAATTAAAATGATTTGTTTTAAATTTATTTAAAATAAAAAAACTATATGAGGAATAAAACTGAAAAGCTTACAGGATCAGGTGGTCTCCCATCCAAGCACTAACCATGGCCAAGCCTGCTTAGCTTTCTAAATCAAGCTTGAGCTGGCACTCTCATACCAGTACAACTGGAAGTGGAAACTGGATTGAAGGAAGGCCTATTTGACCAATTAAAATGATTTGTTTTAAATTTATTTAAAAAAAAAAGAAAAAAAACTATATGAGGAAAAAAACTGAAAAGCTTACAGGATCAGGTGGTCTCCCATCCAAGCACTAACCGTGGCCAAACCTGCTTAGCTTTCTAAATCAGGCTTGAGCTGGCACTCTAATACCATTACAACTGGAAGTGGAAACTGGGTTGAAGGAAGGCCTTTTTGACCAATTAAAATTAATTGTTTTTTTATTTAAAAAAAATAAATAAATAAAAAAAAAAAATATATGAGGAATAAAACTGAAAAGCTTACAGGATCAGGTGGTCTCCCATCCAAGCACTAACCATGGCCAAACCTGCTTAGCTTTCCAAATCAGGCTTGAGCCGGCACTCTCATACCAGTACAACTGGAAGTGGAAACTGGGTTGAAGGAAGGCCTATTTGACCAATTAAAATGATTTGTTTTAAATTTATTCAAAAAAAAATAAATAAATAAAAATAAAAACTATATGAGGAATAAAACTGAAAAGCTTACAGGATCAGGTGGTCTCCCATCCAAGCACTAACCATGGCCAAGCCTGCTTAGCTTTCTAAATCAGTCTTGAACCGGCACTCTCATACCAGTACAACTGGAAGTGGAAACTGGGTTGAAGGAAGGCCTATTTGACCAATTTAAATGATTTGTTTTAAATTTATTTAAAAAATAAAAAAAACTATATGAGGAATAAAACTGAAAAGCTTACAGGATCAGGTGGTCTCCCATCCAAGCACTAACCATGGCCAAGCCTGCTTAGCTTTCTAAATCAGGCTTGAGCTGGCACTCTCATACCAGTACAACTGGAAGTGGAAACTGGGTTGAAGGAAGGCCTATTTGACCAATTAAAATGATTTGTTTTAAATTTATTTAAAAAAAAAAGAAAAAAAACTATATGAGGAAAAAAACTGAAAAGCTTACAGGATCAGGTGGTCTCCCATCCAAGCACTAACCGTGGCCAAACCTGCTTAGCTTTCTAAATCAGGCTTGAGCTGGCACTCTAATACCATTACAACTGGAAGTGGAAACTGGGTTGAAGGAAGGCCTTTTTGACCAATTAAAATTAATTGTTTTTTTATTTAAAAAAAATAAATAAATAAAAAAAAAAAATATATGAGGAATAAAACTGAAAAGCTTACAGGATCAGGTGGTCTCCCATCCAAGCACTAACCATGGCCAAACCTGCTTAGCTTTCCAAATCAGGCTTGAGCCGGCACTCTCATACCAGTACAACTGGAAGTGGAAACTGGGTTGAAGGAAGGCCTATTTGACCAATTAAAATGATTTGTTTTAAATTTATTCAAAAAAAAATAAATAAATAAAAATAAAAACTATATGAGGAATAAAACTGAAAAGCTTACAGGATCAGGTGGTCTCCCATCCAAGCACTAACCATGGCCAAGCCTGCTTAGCTTTCTAAATCAGTCTTGAACCGGCACTCTCATACCAGTACAACTGGAAGTGAAAACTGGGTTGAAGGAAGGCCTATTTGACCAATTAAAATTATTTGTTTTAAATTTATTTAAAAAAAAAAAAAAAAAAAAGGATATGAGGAATAAAACTGAAAAGCTTACAGGATCAGGTGGTCTCCCATCCAAGCACTAACCATGGCCAAGCCTGCTTAGCTTTCTAAATCAGGCTTGAGCTGGCACTCTCATACCAGTACAACTGGAAGTGGAAACTGGGTTGAAGGAAGGCCTATTTGACCAATTAAAATGATTTGTTTTAAATTTATTTAAAAAAAAAAAAAAAAACTATATGAGGAAAAAAACTGAAAAGCTTACAGGATCAGGTGGTCTCCCATCCAAGCACTAACCGTGGCCAAACCTGCTTAGCTGTCTAAATCAGGCTTGAGCTGGCACTCTAATACCAATACAACTGGAAGTGGAAACTGGATTGAAGGAAGGCCTATTTGACCAATTAAAATTAATTGTTTTAAATTTATTAAAAAAAAAAAAAAACTATATGAGGAATAAAACTGAAAAGCTTACAGGATCAGGTGGTCTCCCATCCAAGCACTAACCATGGCCAAACCTGCTTAGCTTTCTAAATCAGGCTTGAGCCGGCACTCTCATACCAGTACAACTGGAAGTGGAAACTGGGTTGAAGGAAGGCCTATTTGACCAATTAAAATGATTTGTTTTAAATTTATTCAAAAAAAAATAAATAAATAAGAATAAAAACTATATGAGGAATAAAACTGAAAAGCTTACAGGATCAGGTGGTCTCCCATCCAAGCACTAACCATGGCCAAGCCTGCTTAGCTTTCTAAATCAGTCTTGAACCGGCACTCTCATACCAGTAAAACTGGAAGTGTAAACTGGGTTTAAGGAAGGCATATTTGACCAATTAAAATTATTTTTTTTAAATTTATTTAAAAAAAAAAAAAAAAACTATATGAGGAATAAAACTGAAAAGCTTACAGGATCAGGTGGTCTCCCATCCAAGCACTAACCATGGCCAAGCCTGCTTAGCTTTCTAAATCAGGCTTGAGCTGGCACTCTCATACCAGTACAACTGGAAGTGGAAACTGGGTTGAAGGAAGGCCTATTTGACCAATTAAAATGATTTGTTTTAAATTTATTTAAAAAAAAAAAAAAAAAAAAAAAAAAAAAACTATATGAGGAAAAAAACTGAAAAGCTTACAGGATCAGGTGGTCTCAGATCCAAGCAATAACCGTGGCCAAACCTGCTTAGCTTTCTAAGTCAGGCTTGAGCTGGCACTCTCATACCATTACAACTGGAAGTGGAAACTGGGTTGAAGGAAGGCCTATTTGACCAATTAAAATTTATTGTTTTAAATTTATTAAAAAAAAAAAAAACTATATGAGGAATAAAACTGAAAAGCTTACAGGATCAGGTGGTCTCCCATCCAAGCACTAACCATGGCCAAGCCTGCTTAGCTTTCTAAATCAGTCTTGAACCGGCACTCTCATACCAGTACAACTGGAAGTGAAAACTGGGTTGAAGGAAGGCCTATTTGACCAATTTAAATGATTTGTTTTAAATTTATTTAAAAAATAAAAAAAACTATATGAGGAATAAAACTGAAAAGCTTACAGGATCAGGTGGTCTCCCATCCAAGCACTAACCATGGCCAAGCCTGCTTAGCTTTCTAAATCAAGCTTGAGCTGGCACTCTCATACCAGTACAACTGGAAGTGGAAACTGGATTGAAGGAAGGCCTATTTGACCAATTAAAATGATTTGTTTTAAATTTATTTAAAAAAAAAAGAAAAAAAACTATATGAGGAAAAAAACTGAAAAGCTTACAGGATCAGGTGGTCTCCCATCCAAGCACTAACCGTGGCCAAACCTGCTTAGCTTTCTAAATCAGGCTTGAGCTGGCACTCTAATACCATTACAACTGGAAGTGGAAACTGGTTTGAAGGAAGGCCTTTTTGACCAATTAAAATTAATTGTTTTTTTATTTAAAAAAAAAAAATAAATAAAAAAAAAAAATATATGAGGAATAAAACTGAAAAGCTTACAGGATCAGGTGGTCTCCCATCCAAGCACTAACCATGGCCAAACCTGCTTAGCTTTCTAAATCAGGCTTGAGCCGGCACTCTCATACCAGTACAACTGGAAGTGGAAACTGGGTTGAAGGAAGGCCTATTTGACCAATTAAAATGATTTGTTTTAAATTTATTCAAAAAAAAATAAATAAATAAAAATAAAAACTATATGAGGAATAAAACTGAAAAGCTTACAGGATCAGGTGGTCTCCCATCCAAGCACTAACCATGGCCAAGCCTGCTTAGCTTTCTAAATCAGTCTTGAACCGGCACTCTCATACCAGTACAACTGGAAGTGAAAACTGGGTTGAAGGAAGGCCTATTTGACCAATTTAAATGATTTGTTTTAAATTTATTTAAAAAATAAAAAAAACTATATGAGGAATAAAACTGAAAAGCTTACAGGATCAGGTGGTCTCCCATCCAAGCACTAACCATGGCCAAGCCTGCTTAGCTTTCTAAATCAGGCTTGAGCTGGCACTCTCATACCAGTACAACTGGAAGTGGAAACTGGGTTGAAGGAAGGCCTATTTGACCAATTAAAATGATTTGTTTTAAATTTATTTAAAAAAAAAAGAAAAAAAACTATATGAGGAAAAAAACTGAAAAGCTTACAGGATCAGGTGGTCTCCCATCCAAGCACTAACCGTGGCCAAACCTGCTTAGCTTTCTAAATCAGGCTTGAGCTGGCACTCTAATACCATTACAACTGGAAGTGGAAACTGGGTTGAAGGAAGGCCTTTTTGACCAATTAAAATTAATTGTTTTTTTATTTAAAAAAAAAAAATAAATAAAAAAAAAATATATATGAGGAATAAAACTGAAAAGCTTACAGGATCAGGTGGTCTCCCATCCAAGCACTAACCATGGCCAAACCTGCTTAGCTTTCCAAATCAGGCTTGAGCCGGCACTCTCATACCAGTACAACTGGAAGTGGAAACTGGGTTGAAGGAAGGCCTATTTGACCAATTAAAATGATTTGTTTTAAATTTATTCAAAAAAAAATAAATAAATAAAAATAAAAACTATATGAGGAATAAAACTGAAAAGCTTACAGGATCAGGTGGTCTCCCATCCAAGCACTAACCATGGCCAAGCCTGCTTAGCTTTCTAAATCAGTCTTGAACCGGCACTCTCATACCAGTACAACTGGAAGTGAAAACTGGGTTGAAGGAAGGCCTATTTGACCAATTAAAATTATTTGTTTTAAATTTATTTTAAAAAAAAAAAAAAAAAAAAACTATATGAGGAATAAAACTGAAAAGCTTACAGGATCAGGTGGTCTCCCATCCAAGCACTAACCATGGCCAAGCCTGCTTAGCTTTCTAAATCAGGCTTGAGCTGGCACTCTCATACCAGTACAACTGGAAGTGGAAACTGGATTGAAGGAAGGCCTATTTGACCAATTAAAATGATTTGTTTTAAATTTATTTAAAAAAAAAAAAAAAAAACTATATGAGGAAAAAAACTGAAAAGCTTACAGGATCAGGTGGTCTCCCATCCAAGCACTAACCGTGGCCAAACCTGCTTAGCTGTCTAAATCAGGCTTGAGCTGGCACTCTAATACCAATACAACTGGAAGTGGAAACTGGATTGAAGGAAGGCCTATTTGACCAATTAAAATTAATTGTTTTAAATTTATTAAAAAAAAAAAAAAACTATATGAGGAATAAAACTGAAAAGCTTACAGGATCAGGTGGTCTCCCATCCAAGCACTAACCATGGCCAAACCTGCTTAGCTTTCTAAATCAGGCTTGAGCCGGCACTCTCATACCAGTACAACTGGAAGTGGAAACTGGGTTGAAGGAAGGCCTATTTGACCAATTAAAATGATTTGTTTTAAATTTATTCAAAAAAAAATAAATAAATAAGAATAAAAACTATATGAGGAATAAAACTGAAAAGCTTACAGGATCAGGTGGTCTCCCATCCAAGCACTAACCATGGCCAAGCCTGCTTAGCTTTCTAAATCAGTCTTGAACCGGCACTCTCATACCAGTACAACTGGAAGTGAAAACTGGGTTGAAGGAAGGCCTATTTGACCAATTAAAATTAATTGTTTTAAATTTATTTAAAAAAAAAAAAAAAAAACTATATGAGGAATAAAACTGAAAAGCTTACAGGATCAGGTGGTCTCCCATCCAAGCACTAACCATGGCCAAGCCTGCTTAGCTTTCTAAATCAGGCTTGAGCTGGCACTCTCATACCAGTACAACTGGAAGTGGAAACTGGATTGAAGGAAGGCCTATTTGACCAATTAAAATGATTTGTTTTAAATTTATTTAAAAAAAAAAGAAAAAAAACTATATGAGGAAAAAAACTGAAAAGCTTACAGGATCAGGTGGTCTCCCATCCAAGCACTAACCGTGGCCAAACCTGCTTAGCTTTCTAAATCAGGCTTGAGCTGGCACTCTAATACCATTACAACTGGAAGTGGAAACTGGGTTGAAGGAAGGCCTTTTTGACCAATTAAAATTAATTGTTTTTTTATTTAAAAAAAAAAAATAAATAAAAAAAAAAAATATATGAGGAATAAAACTGAAAAGCTTACAGGATCAGGTGGTCTCCCATCCAAGCACTAACCATGGCCAAACCTGCTTAGCTTTCCAAATCAGGCTTGAGCTGGCGCTCTCATACCAGTACAACTGGAAGTGGAAACTGGGTTGAAGGAAGGCCTATTTGACCAATTAAAATGATTTGTTTTAAATTTATTCAAAAAAAAATAAATAAATAAAAATAAAAACTATATGAGGAATAAAACTGAAAAGCTTACAGGATCAGGTGGTCTCCCATCCAAGCACTAACCATGGCCAAGCCTGCTTAGCTTTCTAAATCAGTCTTGAACCGGCACTCTCATACCAGTACAACTGGAAGTGAAAACTGGGTTGAAGGAAGGCCTATTTGACAAATTAAAATTATTTGTTTTAAATTTATTTAAAAAAAAAAAAAAAAAAAAAAAACTATATGAGGAAAAAAACTGAAAAGCTTACAGGATCAGGTGGTCTCCCATCCAAGCACTAACCATGGCCAAGCCTGCTTAGCTTTCTAAATAAGGCTTGAGCTGGCGCTCTCATACCAGTTCAACTGGAAGTGGAAACTGGGTTGAAGGAAGGCCTATTTGACCAATTACAATGATTTGTTTTTAATTTATTTAAAAAAAAAAAAAAAAAACTATATGAGGAAAAAAACTGAAAAGCTTACAGGATCAGGTGGTCTCCCATCCAAGCACTAACCGTGGCCAAACCTGCTTAGCTGTCTAAATCAGGCTTGAGCTGGCACTCTAATACCAATACAACTGGAAGTGGAAACTGGATTGAAGGAAGGCCTATTTGACCAATTAAAATTAATTGTTTTAAATTTATTAAAAAAAAAAAAAAACTATATGAGGAATAAAACTGAAAAGCTTACAGGATCAGGTGGTCTCCCATCCAAGCACTAACCATGGCCAAGCCTGCTTAGCTTTCTAAATCAGGCTTGAGCTGGCACTCTCATACCAGTACAACTGGAAGTGGAAACTGGGTTGAAGGAAGGCCTATTTGACCAATTAAAATGATTTGTTTTAAATTTATTAAAAAAAAAATAAATAAATAAGAATAAAAACTATATGAGGAATAAAACTGAAAAGCTTACAGGATCAGGTGGTCTCCCATCCAAGCACTAACCATGGCCAAGCCTGCTTAGCTTTCTAAATCAGTCTTGAACCGGCACTCTCATACCAGTACAACTGGAAGTGAAAACTGGGTTGAAGGAAGGCCTATTTTACCAATTAAAATTATTTTTTTTAAATTTATTTAAAAAAAAAAAAAAAAAAAAGGATATGAGGAATAAAACTGAAAAGCTTACAGGATCAGGTGGTCTCCCATCCAAGCACTAACCATGGCCAAGCCTGCTTAGCTTTCTAAATCAGGCTTGAGCTGGCACTCTCATACCAGTACAACTGGAAGTGGAAACTGGGTTGAAGGAAGGCCTATTTGACCAATTAAAATGATTTGTTTTAAATTTATTTAAAAAAAAAAAAAAAAAAAAAAAAAAAAAAAAAAACTATATGAGGAAAAAAACTGAAAAGCTTACAGGATCAGGTGGTCTCAGATCCAAGCAATAACCGTGGCCAAACCTGCTTAGCTTTCTAAGTCAGGCTTGAGCTGGCACTCTCATACCATTACAACTGGAAGTGGAAACTGGGTTGAAGGAAGGCCTATTTGACCAATTAAAATTTATTGTTTTAAATTTATTAAAAAAAAAAAAAACTATATGAGGAATAAAACTGAAAAGCTTACAGGATCAGGTGGTCTCCCATCCAAGCACTAACCATGGCCAAGCCTGCTTAGCTTTCTAAATCAGTCTTGAACCGGCACTCTCATACCAGTACAACTGGAAGTGAAAACTGGGTTGAAGGAAGGCCTATTTGACCAATTAAAATGAATTGTTTTAAATTTATTTAAAATAAAAAAAAACTATATGAGGAATAAAACTGAAAAGCTTACAGGATCAGGTGGTCTCCCATCCAAGCACTAACCGTGGCCAAACCTGCTTAGCTTTCTAAATCAGGCTTGAGCTGGCACTCTCATACCAGTACAACTGGAAGTGGAATCTGGATTGAAGGAAGGCCTATTTGACCAATTAAAATGATTTGTTTTAAATTTATTTAAAAAAAAAAAAAAAAAACTATATGAGGAAAAAACCTGAAAAGCTTACAGGATCAGGTGGTCTCCCATCCAAGCACTAACCGTGGCCAAACCTGCTTAGCTTTCTAAATCAGGCTTGAGCTGGCACTCTAATACCATTACAACTGGAAGTGGAAACTGGGTTGAAGGAAGGCCTTTTTGACCAATTAAAATTAATTGTTTTTTTATTTAAAAAAAAAAAATAAATAAAAAAAAAATATATATGAGGAATAAAACTGAAAAGCTTACAGGATCAGGTGGTCTCCCATCCAAGCACTAACCATGGCCAAACCTGCTTAGCTTTCTAAATCAGGCTTGAGCCGGCACTCTCATACCAGTACAACTGGAAGTGGAAACTGGGTTGAAGGAAGGCCTATTTGACCAATTAAAATGATTTGTTTTAAATTTATTCAAAAAAAAATAAATAAATAAGAATAAAAACTATATGAGGAATAAAACTGAAAAGCTTACAGGATCAGGTGGTCTCCCATCCAAGCACTAACCATGGCCAAGCCTGCTTAGCTTTCTAAATCAGTCTTGAACCGGCACTCTCATACCAGTACAACTGGAAGTGAAAACTGGGTTGAAGGAAGGCCTATTTGACCAATTAAAATTATTTGTTTTAAATTTATTTAAAAAAAAAAAAAAAAAAAAAAAAACTATATGAGGAATAAAACTGAAAAGCTTACAGGATCAGGTGGTCTCCAATCCAAGCACTAACCATGGCCAAGCCTGCTTAGCTTTCTAAATCAGTCTTCAGCTGGAACTCTCATACCAGTACAACTGGAAGTGGAAACTGGGTTGAAGGAAGGCCTATTTGACCAATTAAAATTAATTGTTTTTTTATTTAAAAAAAAATAAATAAATAAAAAAAAAAAATATATGAGGAATAAAACTGAAAAGCTTACAGGATCAGGTGGTCTCCCATCCAAGCACTAACCATGGCCAAACCTGCTTAGCTTTCTAAATCAGGCTTGAGCCGGCACTCTCATACCAGTACAACTGGAAGTGGAAACTGGGTTGAAGGAAGGCCTATTTGACCAATTAAAATGATTTGTTTTAAATTTATTCAAAAAAAAATAAATAAATAAAAATAAAAACTATATGAGGAATAAAACTGAAAAGCTTACAGGATCAGGTGGTCTCCCATCCAAGCACTAACCATGGCCAAGCCTGCTTAGCTTTCTAAATCAGTCTTGAACCGGCACTCTCATACCAGTACAACTGGAAGTGAAAACTGGGTTGAAGGAAGGCCTATTTGACCAATTAAAATTAATTGTTTTAAATTTATTTTTAAAAAAAAAAAAAAAAAAAAAAAAACTATATGAGAAAGAAAACTGAAAAGCTTACAGGATCAGGTGGTCTCCCATCCAAGCACGAACCACAGCCAAGCCTGCTTAGCTTTCTAAATCAGGCTTGAGCTGGCACTCTCATACCAGTTCAACTGGAAGTGGAAACTGGGTTGAAGGAAGGCCTATTTGACCAATTAAAATGATTTGTTTTAAATTTATTTAAAAAAAAAAAAAAAAAAAAAAAAAAAAAAACTATATGAGGAAAAAAACTGAAAAGCTTACAGGATCAGGTGGTCTCCCATCCAAGCACTAACCGTGGCCAAACCTGCTTAGCTGTCTAAATCAGGCTTGAGCTGGCACTCTAATACCAATACAACTGGAAGTGGAAACTGGATTGAAGGAAGGCCTATTTGACCAATTAAAATTAATTGTTTTAAATTTATTAAAAAAAAAAAAAAACTATATGAGGAATAAAACTGAAAAGCTTACAGGATCAGGTGGTCTCCCATCCAAGCACTAACCATGGCCAAACCTGCTTAGCTTTCTAAATCAGGCTTGAGCCGGCACTCTCATACCAGTACAACTGGAAGTGGAAACTGGGTTGAAGGAAGGCCTATTTGACCAATTAAAATGATTTGTTTTAAATTTATTCAAAAAAAAATAAATAAATAAGAATAAAAACTATATGAGGAATAAAACTGAAAAGCTTACAGGATCAGGTGGTCTCCCATCCAAGCACTAACCATGGCCAAACCTGCTTAGCTTTCTAAATCAGGCTTGAGCCGGCACTCTCATACCAGTACAACTGGAAGTGGAAACTGGATTGAAGGAAGGCCTATTTGACCAATTAAAATGATTTGTTTTAAATTTATTAAAAAAAAAATAAATAAATAAGAATAAAAACTATATGAGGAATAAAACTGAAAAGCTTACAGGATCAGGTGGTCTCCCATCCAAGCAATAACCGTGGCCAAACCTGCTTAGCTTTCTAAATCAGGCTTGAGCTGGCACTCTCATACCATTACAACTGGAAGTGGAAACTGGGTTGAAGGAAGGCCTATTTGACCAATTAAAATTAATTGTTTTAAATTTATTAAAAAAAAAAAAACTATATGAGGAATAAAACTGAAAAGCTTACAGGATCAGGTGGTCTCCCATCCAAGCACTAACCATGGCCAAGCCTGCTTAGCTTTCTAAATCAGGCTTGAGCTGGCACTCTCATACCAGATCAACTGGAAGTGGAAACTGGGTTGAAGGAAGGCCTATTTGACCAATTACAATGATTTGTTTTTAATTTATTTAATAATATAAAAACAACTACATGAGAAGTAAAACTGAAAAGCTTACAGGATCAGGTGGTTTCCCATCCAAGCACTAACCACAACCAAGCCTGCTTAGCTTTCTAAATCAGGCTTGAGCTGGCACTCTCATACCAGTTCAACTGGAAGTGGAAACTGGGTTGAAGGAAGGCCTATTTGACCAATTAAAATGATTTGTTTTAAATTTATTTAAAAAAAAAAAAAAAAACTATATGAGGAAAAAAACTGAAAAGCTTACAGGATCAGGTGGTCTCCCATCCAAGCACTAACCATGGCCAAGCCTGCTTAGCTTTCTAAATCAGGCTTGAGCTGGCACTCTCATACCAGTTCAACTGGAAGTGGAAACTGGGTTGAAGGAAGGCCTATTTGACCAATTAAAATGATTTGTTTTAAATTTATTCAAAAAAAAATAAATAAATAAGAATAAAAACTATATGAGGAATAAAACTGAAAAGCTTACAGGATCAGGTGGTCTCCCATCCAAGCACTAACCGTGGCCAAACCTGCTTAGCTGTCTAAATCAGGCTTGAGCTGGCACTCTAATACCATTACAACTGGAAGTGGAAACTGGGTTGAAGGAAGGCCTATTTGACCAATTAAAATTAATTGTTTTAAATTTATTAAAAAAAAAAAAAAACTATATGAGGAATAAAACTGAAAAGCTTACAGGATCAGGTGGTCTCCCATCCAAGCACTAACCATGGCCAAACCTGCTTAGCTTTCTAAATCAGGCTTGAGCCGGCACTCTCATACCAGTACAACTGGAAGTGGAAACTGGGTTGAAGGAAGGCCTATTTGACCAATTAAAATGATTTGTTTTAAATTTATTCAAAAAAAAATAAATAAATAAGAATAAAAACTATATGAGGAATAAAACTGAAAAGCTTACAGGATCAGGTGGTCTCCCATCCAAGCACTAACCATGGCCAAGCCTGCTTAGCTATCTAAATCAGGCTTGAGCTGGCACTCTCATACCAGTTCAACTGGAAGTGGAAACTGGGTTGAAGGAAGGCCTATTTGACCAATTAAAATTATTTGTTTTAAATTTATTTAAAAAAAAAAAAAAAAAAAAAAAAAACTATATGAGGAAAAAAACTGAAAAGCTTACAGGATCAGGTGGTCTCCCATCCAAGCAATAACCGTGGCCAAACCTGCTTAGCTTTCTAAATCAGGCTTGAGCTGGCACTCTCATACCATTACAACTGGAAGTGGAAACTGGGTTGAAGGAAGGCCTATTTGACCAATTAAAATTAATTGTTTTAAATTTATTAAAAAAAAAAAAAACTATATGAGGAATAAAACTGAAAAGCTTACAGGATCAGGTGGTCTCCCATCCAAGCACTAACCATGGCCAAGCCTGCTTAGCTTTCTAAATCAGTCTTGAACCGGCACTCTCATACCAGTACAACTGGAAGTGAAAACTGGGTTGAAGGAAGGCCTATTTGACCAATTAAAATGAATTGTTTTAAATTTATTTAAAATAAAAAAAAAATATATGAGGAATAAAACTGAAAAGCTTACAGGATCAGGTGGTCTCCCATCCAAGCACTAACCATGGCCAAACCTGCTTAGCTTTCTAAATCAGGCTTGAGCTGGCACTCTCATACCAGTACAACTGGAAGTGGAAACTGGATTGAAGGAAGGCCTATTTGACCAATTAAAATGATTTGTTTAAAATTTATTTAAAAAAAAAAAAAAAAACTATTTGAGGAAAAAAACTGAAAAGCTTACAGGATCAGGTGGTCTCCCATCCAAGTACTAACCGTGGCCAAACCTGCTTAGCTTTCTAAATCAGGCTTGAGCTGGCACTCTCATACCATTACAACTGGAAGTGGGAACTGGATTGAAGGAAGGCCTATTTGACCAATTAAAATTAATTGTTTTAAATTTATTTAAAATAAAAAAAAACTATATGAGGAATAAAACTGAAAAGCTTACAGGATCAGGTGGTCTCCCATCCAAGCACTAACCATGGCCAAACCTGCTTAGCTTTCTAAATCAGGCTTGAGCTGGCACTCTCATACCAGTACAACTGGAAGTGGAAACTGGATTGAAGGAAGGCCTATTTGACCAATTAAAATGATTTGTTTTAAATTTATTTAAAAAAAAAAAAAAAAAAAAAAAAAAAACTATATGAGGAAAAAAACTGAAAAGCTTACAGGATCAGGTGGTCTCCCATCCAAGCACTAACCGTGGCCAAACCTGCTTAGCTGTCTAAATCAGGCTTGAGCTGGCACTCTAATACCATTACAACTGGAAGTGGAAACTGGATTGAAGGAAGGCCTATTTGACCAATTAAAATTAATTGTTTTAAATTTATTAAAAAAAAAAAAAAACTATATGAGGAATAAAACTGAAAAGCTTACAGGATCAGGTGGTCTCCCATCCAAGCACTAACCATGGCCAAACCTGCTTAGCTTTCTAAATCAGGCTTGAGCCGGCACTCTCATACCAGTACAACTGGAAGTGGAAACTGGGTTGAAGGAAGGCCTATTTGACCAATTAAAATGATTTGTTTGAAATTTATTAAAAATAAAATAATAATAAAAAAATAAAATAAAAA
>NC_071106.1:8490000-8502500 GCF_024256425.1 Clarias gariepinus | reverse complement strand
CATTACAACTGGAAGTGGAAACTGGGTTGAAGGAAGGCCTATTTGACCAATTAAAATTAATTGTTTTAAATTTATTAAAAAAAAAAAAAACTATATGAGGAATAAAACTGAAAAGCTTACAGGATCAGGTGGTCTCCCATCCAAGCACTAACCATGGCCAAGCCTGCTTAGCTTTCTAAATCAGTCTTGAACCGGCACTCTCATACCAGTACAACTGGAAGTGAAAACTGGGTTGAAGGAAGGCCTATTTGACCAATTAAAATGAATTGTTTTACATTTATTTAAAATAAAAAAAAACTATATGAGGAATAAAACTGAAAAGCTTACAGGATCAGGTGGTCTCCCATCCAAACACTAACCATGGCCAAGCCTGCTTAGCTTTCTAAATCAGGCTTGAGCTGGCACTCTCATACCAGTACAAGTGGAAGTGGAAACTGGGTTGAAGGAAGGCCTATTTGACCAATTAAGATGATTTGTTTTAAATTTATTTAAAAAAAAAAAAAAAATTTTTTTTGAGGAAAAAAACTGAAAAGCTTACAGGATCAGGTGGTCTCCCATCCAAGCACTAACCATGGCCAAGCCTGCTTAGCTTTCTAAATCAGGCTTGAGCTGGCACTCTCATACCAGTACAACTGGAAGTGGAAACTGGGTTGAAGGAAGGCCTATTTGACCAATTTAAATGATTTGTTTTAAATTTATTTAAAAAAAAAAAAAAAAAAAAAAAAAAAACTATATGAGGAATGAAACTGAAAAGCTTACAGGATCAGGTGGTCTCAGATCCAAGCAATAACCGTGGCCAAACCTGCTTAGCTTTCTAAGTCAGGCTTGAGCTGGCACTCTCATACCATTACAACTGGAAGTGGAAACTGGGTTGAAGGAAGGCCTATTTGACCAATTAAAATTTATTGTTTTAAATTTATTAAAAAAAAAAAAAACTATATGAGGAATAAAACTGAAAAGCTTACAGGATCAGGTGGTCTCCCATCCAAGCACTAACCATGGCCAAGCCTGCTTAGCTTTCTAAATCAGTCTTGAACCGGCACTCTCATACCAGTACAACTGGAAGTGAAAACTGGGTTGAAGGAAGGCCTATTTGACCAATTAAAATGAATTGTTTTAAATTTATTTAAAATAAAAAAAAACTATATGAGGAATAAAACTGAAAAGCTTACAGGATCAGGTGGTCTCCCATCCAAGCACTAACCATGGCCAAACCTGCTTAGCTTTCTAAATCAGGCTTGAGCTGGCACTCTCATACCATTACAACTGGAAGTGGAAACTGGATTGAAGGAAGGCCTATTTGACCAATTAAAATTAATTGTTTTAAATTTATTAAAAAAAAAAAAAACTATATGAGGAATAAAACTGAAAAGCTTACAGGATCAGGTGGTCTCCCATCCAAGCACTAACCATGGCCAAGCCTGCTTAGCTTTCTAAATCAGGCTTGAGCTGGCACTCTCATACCAGTACAACTGGAAGTGGAAACTGGGTTGAAGGAAGGCCTATTTGACCAATTAAAATGATTTGTTTTAAATTTATTTAAAAAAAAAAAAAAAAAAACACAACTATGTGAGGAATAAAACTGAAAAGCTTACAGGATCAGGTGGTCTCCCATCCAAGCACTAACCATGGCCAAGCCTGCTTAGCTTTCTAAATCAGGCTTGAGCTGGCACTCTCATACCAGTACAACTGGAAGTGGAAACTGGGTTGAAGGAAGGCCTATTTGACCAATTAAAATGATTTGTTTTAAATTTATTCAAAAAAAAAATAAATAAATAAGAATAAAAACTATATGAGGAATAAAACTGAAAAGCTTACAGGATCAGGTGGTCTCCCATCCAAGCACTAACCATGGCCAAGCCTGCTTAGCTTTCTAAATCAGGCTTGAGCTGGCACTCTCATACCAGTACAACTGGAAGTGGAAACTGGATTGAAGGAAGGCCTATTTGACCAATTAAAATGATTTGTTTTAAATTTATTTAAAAAAAAAAAAAAAAAAAACTATATGAGGAAAAAAACTGAAAAGCTTACAGGATCAGGTGGTCTCCCATCCAATCAATAACCGTGGCCAAACCTGCTTAGCTTTCTAAATCAGGCTTGAGCCGGCACTCTCATACCAGTACAACTGGAAGTGGAAACTGGGTTGAAGGAAGGCCTATTTGACCAATTAAAATGATTTGTTTTAAATTTATTCAAAAAAAAATAAATAAATAAGAAAAAAAACTATATGAGGAATAAAACTGAAAAGCTTACAGGATCAGGTGGTCTCCCATCCAAGCACTAACCATGGCCAAGGCTGCTTAGCTTTCTAAATCAGGCTTGAGCTGGCACTCTCATACCATTACAACTGGAAGTGGAAAATGGGTTGAAGGAAGGCCTATTTGACCAATTTAAATGATTTGTTTTAAATTTATTAAAAAAAAAAAAAACTATATGAGGAATAAAACTGAAAAGCTTACAGGATCAGGTGGTCTCCCATCCAAGCACTAACCATGGCCAAGCCTGCTTAGCTTTCTAAATCAGTCTTGAACCGGCACTCTCATACCAGTACAACTGGAAGTGAAAACTGGGTTGAAGGAAGGCCTATTTGACCAATTAAAATGAATTGTTTTAAATTTATTTAAAATAAAAAAAAACTATATGAGGAATAAAACTGAAAAGCTTACAGGATCAGGTGGTCTCCCATCCAAGCACTAACCATGGCCAAACCTGCTTAGCTTTCTAAATCAGGCTTGAGCTGGCACTCTCATACCAGTACAACTGGAAGTGGAAACTGGATTGAAGGAAGGCCTATTTGACCAATTAAAATGATTTGTTTAAAATTTATTTAAAAAAAAAAAAAAAAACTATTTGAGGAAAAAAACTGAAAAGCTTACAGGATCAGGTGGTCTCCCATCCAAGCACTAACCATGGCCAAACCTGCTTAGCTTTCTAAATCAGGCTTGAGCCGGCACTCTCATACCAGTACAACTGGAAGCGGAAACTGGGTTGAAGGAAGGCCTATTTGACCAATTAAAATGATTTGTTTTAAATTTATTCAAAAAAAAAAAAATAAATAAGAATAAAAACTATATGAGGAATAAAACTGAAAAGCTTACAGGATCAGGTGGTCTCCCATCCAAGCACTAACCGTGGCCAAACCTGCTTAGCTGTCTAAATCAGGCTTGAGCTGGCACTCTAATACCATTACAACTGGAAGTGGAAACTGGGTTGAAGGAAGGCCTATTTGACCAATTAAAATTAATTGTTTTAAATTTATTAAAAAAAAAAAAAAACTATATGAGGAATAAAACTGAAAAGCTTACAGGATCAGGTGGTCTCCCATCCAAGCACTAACCATGGCCAAACCTGCTTAGCTTTCTAAATCAGGCTTGAGCCGGCACTCTCATACCAGTACAACTGGAAGTGGAAACTGGGTTGAAGGAAGGCCTATTTGACCAATTAAAATGATTTGTTTTAAATTTATTCAAAAAAAAATAAATAAATAAGAATAAAAACTATATGAGGAATAAAACTGAAAAGCTTACAGGATCAGGTGGTCTCCCATCCAAGCACTAACCATGGCCAAGCCTGCTTAGCTTTCTAAATCAGTCTTGAACCGGCACTCTCATACCAGTACAACTGGAAGTGAAAACTGGGTTGAAGGAAGGCCTATTTGACCAATTAAAATGATTTGTTTTAAATTTATTTAAAAAAAAAAAAAAAAAAAAAAAAAAACTATATGAGGAAAAAAACTGAAAAGCTTACAGGATCAGGTGGTCTCCCATCCAAGCAATAACCGTGGCCAAACCTGCTTAGCTTTCTAAATCAGGCTTGAGCTGGCACTCTCATACCATTACAACTGGAAGTGGAAACTGGGTTGAAGGAAGGCCTATTTGACCAATTAAAATTAATTGTTTTAAATTTATTAAAAAAAAAAAAAAACTATATGAGGAATAAAACTGAAAAGCTTACAGGATCAGGTGGTCTCCCATCCAAGCACTAACCATGGCCAAGCCTGCTTAGCTTTCTAAATCAGTCTTGAACCGGCACTCTCATACCAGTACAACTGGAAGTGAAAACTGGGTTGAAGGAAGGCCTATTTGACCAATTAAAATGAATTGTTTTAAATTTATTTAAAATAAAAAAAAAATATATGAGGAATAAAACTGAAAAGCTTACAGGATCAGGTGGTCTCCCATCCAAGCACTAACCATGGCCAAACCTGCTTAGCTTTCTAAATCAGGCTTGAGCTGGCACTCTCATACCAGTACAACTGGAAGTGGAAACTGGATTGAAGGAAGGCCTATTTGACCAATTAAAATGATTTGTTTAAAATTTATTTAAAAAAAAAAAAAAAAACTATTTGAGGAAAAAAACTGAAAAGCTTACAGGATCAGGTGGTCTCCCATCCAAGTACTAACCGTGGCCAAACCTGCTTAGCTTTCTAAATCAGGCTTGAGCTGGCACTCTCATACCATTACAACTGGAAGTGGAAACTGGATTGAAGGAAGGCCTATTTGACCAATTAAAATTAATTGTTTTAAATTTATTAAAAAAAAAAAAAACTATATGAGGAATAAAACTGAAAAGCTTACAGGATCAGGTGGTCTCCCATCCAAGCACTAACCACGGCCAAGCCTGCTTAGCTTTCTAAATCAGGCTTGAGCTGGCACTCTCATACCAGTACAACTGGAAGTGGAAACTGGGTTGAAGGAAGGCCTATTTGACCAATTAAAATGATTTGTTTTAAATTTATTTAAAAAAAAAAAAAAAAAAAAAAAAAAAAAAAAAAAACTATATGTGGAAAAAAACTGAAAAGCTTACAGGATCAGGTGGTCTCCCATCCAAGCACTAACCGTGGCCAAACCTGCTTAGCTGTCTAAATCAGGCTTGAGCTGGCACTCTAATACCATTACAACTGGAAGTGGAAACTGGGTTGAAGGAAGGCCTATTTGACCAATTAAAATTAATTGTTTTAAATTTATTAAAAAAAAAAAAAAACTATATGAGGAATAAAACTGAAAAGCTTACAGGATCAGGTGGTCTCCCATCCAAGCACTAACCACGGCCAAGCCTGCTTAGCTTTCTAAATCAGGCTTGAGCTGGCACTCTCATACCAGTACAACTGGGAGTGGAAACTGGGTTGAAGGAAGGCCTATTTGACCAATTAAAATGATTTGTTTTAAATTTATTTAAAAAAAAAAATAAATAAATAAATAAAATATGAGGAATAAAACTGAAAAGCTTACAGGATCAGGTGGTCTCCCATCCAAGCACTAACCATGGCCAAGCCTGCTTAGCTTTCTAAATCAGGCTTGAGCTGGCACTCTCATACCAGTACAACTGGAAGTGGAAACTGGGTTGAAGGAAGGCCTATTTGACCAATTAAAATGATTTGTTTTAAATTTATTTAAAAAAAAAAAAAAAAAAAAACTATATGAGGAAAAAAACTGAAAAGCTTACAGGATCAGGTGGTCTCCCATCCAATCAATAACCGTGGCCAAACCTGCTTAGCTTTCTAAATCAGGCTTGAGCCGGCACTCTCATACCAGTACAACTGGAAGTGGAAACTGGGTTGAAGGAAGGCCTATTTGACCAATTAAAATGATTTGTTTTAAATTTATTCAAAAAAAAATAAATAAATAAGAATAAAAACTATATGAGGAATAAAACTGAAAAGCTTACAGGATCAGGTGGTCTCCCATCCAAGCACCAACCATGGCCAAGCCTGCTTAGCTTTCTAAATCAGGCTTGAGCTGGCACTCTCATACCAGTTCAACTGGAAGTGGAAACTGGGTTGAAGGAAGGCCTATTTGACCAATTAAAATGATTTGTTTTAAATTTATTTAAAAAAAAAAAAAAAAAAAAAAACTATATGAGGAAAAAAACTGAAAAGCTTACAGGATCCGGTGGTCTCCCATCCAAACACTAACCGTGGCCAAACCTGCTTAGCTTTCTAAGTCAGGCTTGAGCTGGCACTCTCATACCATTACAACTGGAAGTGGAAACTGGGTTGAAGGAAGGCCTATTTGACCAATTAAAATTTATTGTTTTAAATTTATTAAAAAAAAAAAAAACTATATGAGGAATAAAACTGAAAAGCTTACAGGATCAGGTGGTCTCCCATCCAAGCACTAACCATGGCCAAGCCTGCTTAGCTTTCTAAATCAGTCTTGAACCGGCACTCTCATACCAGTACAACTGGAAGTGAAAACTGGGTTGAAGGAAGGCCTATTTGACCAATTAAAATGAATTGTTTTAAATTTATTTAAAATAAAAAAAAACTATATGAGGAATAAAACTGAAAAGCTTACAGGATCAGGTGGTCTCCCATCCAAGCACTAACCATGGCCAAACCTGCTTAGCTTTCTAAATCAGGCTTGAGCTGGCACTCTCATACCATTACAACTGGAAGTGGAAACTGGATTGAAGGAAGGCCTATTTGACCAATTAAAATTAATTGTTTTAAATTTATTAAAAAAAAAAAAAACTATATGAGGAATAAAACTGAAAAGCTTACAGGATCAGGTGGTCTCCCATCCAAGCACTAACCATGGCCAAGCCTGCTTAGCTTTCTAAATCAGGCTTGAGCTGGCACTCTCATACCAGTACAACTGGAAGTGGAAACTGGGTTGAAGGAAGGCCTATTTGACCAATTAAAATGATTTGTTTTAAATTTATTTAAAAAAAAAAAAAAAAAAAAAAAAAAAAAAAAAAAAAAAAAACTATATGAGGAATAAAACTGAAAAGCTTACAGGATCAGGTGGTCTCCCATCCAAGCACTAACCATGGCCAAGCCTGCTTAGCTTTCTAAATCAGGCTTGAGCTGGCACTCTCATACCAGTACAACTGGAAGTGGAAACTGGGTTGAAGGAAGGCCTATTTGACCAATTAAAATGATTTGTTTTAAATTTATTAAAAATAAAATAATAATAAAAAAATAAAATAAAAACTATATGAGGAATAAAACTGAAAAGCTTACAGGATCAGGTGGTCTCCCATCCAAGCACTAACCATGGCCAAGCCTGCTTAGCTTTCTAAATCAGGCTTGAGCTGGCACTCTCATACCAGTACAACTGGAAGTGGAAACTGGATTGAAGGAAGGCCTATTTGACCAATTAAAATGATTTGTTTTAAATTTATTTAAAAAAAAAAAAAAAAAAAACTATATGAGGAAAAAAACTGAAAAGCTTACAGGATCAGGTGGTCTCCCATCCAATCAATAACCGTGGCCAAACCTGCTTAGCTTTCTAAATCAGGCTTGAGCCGGCACTCTCATACCAGTACAACTGGAAGTGGAAACTGGGTTGAAGGAAGGCCTATTTGACCAATTAAAATGATTTGTTTTAAATTTATTCAAAAAAAAATAAATAAATAAGAAAAAAAACTATATGAGGAATAAAACTGAAAAGCTTACAGGATCAGGTGGTCTCCCATCCAAGCACTAACCATGGCCAAGCCTGCTTAGCTTTCTAAATCAGGCTTGAGCTGGCACTCTCATACCATTACAACTGGAAGTGGAAACTGGGTTGAAGGAAGGCCTATTTGACCAATTAAAATTAATTGTTTTAAATTTATTAAAAAAAAAAAAAACTATATGAGGAATAAAACTGAAAAGCTTACAGGATCAGGTGGTCTCCCATCCAAGCACTAACCATGGCCAAGCCTGCTTAGCTTTCTAAATCAGTCTTGAACCGGCACTCTCATACCAGTACAACTGGAAGTGAAAACTGGGTTGAAGGAAGGCCTATTTGACCAATTAAAATGAATTGTTTTAAATTTATTTAAAATAAAAAAAAACTATATGAGGAATAAAACTGAAAAGCTTACAGGATCAGGTGGTCTCCCATCCAAGCACTAACCATGGCCAAACCTGCTTAGCTTTCTAAATCAGGCTTGAGCTGGCACTCTCATACCAGTACAACTGGAAGTGGAAACTGGATTGAAGGAAGGCCTATTTGACCAATTAAAATGATTTGTTTAAAATTTATTTAAAAAAAAAAAAAAAAACTATTTGAGGAAAAAAACTGAAAAGCTTACAGGATCAGGTGGTCTCCCATCCAAGCACTAACCATGGCCAAACCTGCTTAGCTTTCTAAATCAGGCTTGAGCCGGCACTCTCATACCAGTACAACTGGAAGCGGAAACTGGGTTGAAGGAAGGCCTATTTGACCAATTAAAATGATTTGTTTTAAATTTATTCAAAAAAAAATAAATAAATAAGAATAAAAACTATATGAGGAATAAAACTGAAAAGCTTACAGGATCAGGTGGTCTCCCATCCAAGCACTAACCGTGGCCAAACCTGCTTAGCTGTCTAAATCAGGCTTGAGCTGGCACTCTAATACCATTACAACTGGAAGTGGAAACTGGGTTGAAGGAAGGCCTATTTGACCAATTAAAATTAATTGTTTTAAATTTATTAAAAAAAAAAAAAAACTATATGAGGAATAAAACTGAAAAGCTTACAGGATCAGGTGGTCTCCCATCCAAGCACTAACCATGGCCAAACCTGCTTAGCTTTCTAAATCAGGCTTGAGCCGGCACTCTCATACCAGTACAACTGGAAGTGGAAACTGGGTTGAAGGAAGGCCTATTTGACCAATTAAAATGATTTGTTTTAAATTTATTCAAAAAAAAATAAATAAATAAGAATAAAAACTATATGAGGAATAAAACTGAAAAGCTTACAGGATCAGGTGGTCTCCCATCCAAGCACTAACCATGGCCAAGCCTGCTTAGCTTTCTAAATCAGTCTTGAACCGGCACTCTCATACCAGTACAACTGGAAGTGAAAACTGGGTTGAAGGAAGGCCTATTTGACCAATTAAAATGATTTGTTTTAAATTTATTTAAAAAAAAAAAAAAAAAAAAAAAAAAAAAAAAACTATATGAGGAATAAAACTGAAAAGCTTACAGGATCAGGTGGTCTCCCATCCAAGCACTAACCGTGGCCAAACCTGCTTAGCTTTCTAAATCAGGCTTGAGCTGGCACTCTCATACCATTACAACTGGAAGTGGAAACTGGGTTGAAGGAAGGCCTATTTGACCAATTAAAATTAATTGTTTTAAATTTATTAAAAAAAAAAAAAAACTATATGAGGAATAAAACTGAAAAGCTTACAGGATCAGGTGGTCTCCCATCCAAGCACTAACCATGGCCAAGCCTGCTTAGCTTTCTAAATCAGTCTTGAACCGGCACTCTCATACCAGTACAACTGGAAGTGAAAACTGGGTTGAAGGAAGGCCTATTTGACCAATTAAAATGAATTGTTTTAAATTTATTTAAAATAAAAAAAAAATATATGAGGAATAAAACTGAAAAGCTTACAGGATCAGGTGGTCTCCCATCCAAGCACTAACCATGGCCAAACCTGCTTAGCTTTCTAAATCAGGCTTGAGCTGGCACTCTCATACCAGTACAACTGGAAGTGGAAACTGGATTGAAGGAAGGCCTATTTGACCAATTAAAATGATTTGTTTAAAATTTATTTAAAAAAAAAAAAAAAAACTATTTGAGGAAAAAAACTGAAAAGCTTACAGGATCAGGTGGTCTCCCATCCAAGTACTAACCGTGGCCAAACCTGCTTAGCTTTCTAAATCAGGCTTGAGCTGGCACTCTCATACCATTACAACTGGAAGTGGGAACTGGATTGAAGGAAGGCCTATTTGACCAATTAAAATTAATTGTTTTAAATTTATTTAAAAAAAAAAAAAAAAAAAAAAAAAAAAAAAAAAACTATATGAGGAATAAAACTGAAAAGCTTACAGGATCAGGTGGTCTCCCATCCAAGCAATAACCGTGGCCAAACCTGCTTAGCTTTCTAAATCAGGCTTGATCTGGCACTCTCATACCATTACAACTGGAAGTGGAAACTGGGTTGAAGGAAGGCCTATTTGACCAATTAAAATTAATTGTTTTAAATTTATTAAAAAAAAAAAAAACTATATGAGGAATAAAACTGAAAAGCTTACAGGATCAGGTGGTCTCCCATCCAAGCACTAACCATGGCCAAGCCTGCTTAGCTTTCTAAATCAGTCTTGAACCGGCACTCTCATACCAGTACAACTGGAAGTGAAAACTGGGTTGAAGGAAGGCCTATTTGACCAATTAAAATGAATTGTTTTAAATTTATTTAAAATAAAAAAAAACTATATGAGGAATAAAACTGAAAAGCTTACAGGATCAGGTGGTCTCCCATCCAAGCACTAACCATGGCCAAACCTGCTTAGCTTTCTAAATCAGGCTTGAGCTGGCACTCTCATACCAGTACAACTGGAAGTGGAAACTGGATTGAAGGAAGGCCTATTTGACCAATTAAAATGATTTGTTTAAAATTTATTTAAAAAAAAAAAAAAAAAACTATTTGAGGAAAAAAACTGAAAAGCTTACAGGATCAGGTGGTCTCCCATCCAAGCACCATCCACGGCCAAACCTGCTTAGCCTTCTAAATCAGGCTTGAGCTGGCACTCTAATACCATTACAACTGGAAGTGGAAACTGGGTTGAAGGAAGGCCTTTTTGACCAATTAAAATTAATTGTTTTTTTATTTAAAAAAAAAAAAAAAAATATATATATATGAGGAATAAAACTGAAAAGCTTACAGGATCAGGTGGTCTCCCATCCAAGCACTAACCATGGCCAAGCCTGCTTAGCTTTCTAAATCAGGCTTGAGCTGGCACTCTCATACCAGTACAACTGGAAGTGGAAACTGGGTTGAAGGAAGGCCTATTTGACCAATTAAAATGATTTGTTTTAAATTTATTTAAAAAAAAATAATAAATAAATAAAATATGAGGAATAAAACTGAAAAGCTTACAGGATCAGGTGGTCTCCCATCCAAGCACTAACCATGGCCAAGCCTGCTTAGCTTTCTAAATCAGTCTTGAACCGGCACTCTCATACCAGTACAACTGGAAGTGAAAACTGGGTTGAAGGAAGGCCTATTTGACCAATTAAAATGATTTGTTTTAAATTTATTTTAAAAAAAAAGAAAAAAAACTATATGAGGAAAAAAACTGAAAAGCTTACAGGATCAGGTGGTCTCCCATCCAAGCACTAACCGTGGCCAAACCTGCTTAGCTTTCTAAATCAGGCTTGAGCTGGCACTCTAATACCATTACAACTGGAAGTGGAAACTGGGTTGAAGGAAGGCCTTTTTGACCAATTAAAATTAATTGTTTTTTTATTTAAAAAAAAAAAAAAAAAAAAAATATATATGAGGAATAAAACTGAAAAGCTTACAGGATCAGGTGGTCTCCCATCCAAGCACTAACCGTGGCCAAACCTGCTTAGCTTTCTAAATCAGGCTTGAGCTGGCACTCTAATACCATTACAACTGGAAGTGGAAACTGGGTTGAAGGAAGGCCTTTTTGACCAATTAAAATTAATTGTTTTTTTATTTAAAAAAAAAAAAAAAAAAAAAAAAAAAAAAAAAAAAAAAAAAACTATATGAGGAATAAAACTGAAAAGCTTACAGGATCAGGTGGTCTCCCATCCAAGCACTAACCATGGCCAAACCTGCTTAGCTTTCTAAATCAGGCTTGAGCCGGCACTCTCATACCAGTACAACTGGAAGTGGAAACTGGGTTGAAGGAAGGCCTATTTGACCAATTAAAATGATTTGTTTTAAATTTATTCAAAAAAAAATAAATAAATAAAAATAAAAACTATATGAGGAATAAAACTGAAAAGCTTACAGGATCAGGTGGTCTCCCATCCAAGCACTAACCATGGCCAAGCCTGCTTAGCTTTCTAAATCAGTCTTGAACCGGCACTCTCATACCAGTACAACTGGAAGTGAAAACTGGGTTGAAGGAAGGCCTATTTGACCAATTAAAATGATTTGTTTTAAATTTATTTAAAAAAAAAAGAAAAAAAACTATATGAGGAAAAAAACTGAAAAGCTTACAGGATCAGGTGGTCTCCCATCCAAGCACTAACCGTGGCCAAACCTGCTTAGTTTTCTAAATCAGGCTTGAGCTGGCACTCTAATACCATTACAACTGGAAGTGGAAACTGGGTTGAAGGAAGGCCTTTTTGACCAATTAAAATTAATTGTTTTTTTATTTAAAAAAAAAAAAAAAAAAAAAAAAAAATATATGAGGAATAAAACTGAAAAGCTTACAGGATCAGGTGGTCTCCCATCCAAGCACTAACCGTGGCCAAACCTGCTTAGCTTTCTAAATCAGGCTTGAGCTGGCACTCTAATACCATTACAACTGGAAGTGGAAACTGGGTTGAAGGAAGGCCTTTTTGACCAATTAAAATTAATTGTTTTTTTATTTAAAAAAAAAAAAAAAAAAAAAAAAAAATATATGAGGAATAAAACTGAAAAGCTTACAGGATCAGGTGGTCTCCCATCCAAGCACTAACCATGGCCAAACCTGCTTAGCTTTCTAAATCAGGCTTGAGCCGGCACTCTCATACCAGTACAACTGGAAGTGGAAACTGGGTTGAAGGAAGGCCTATTTGACCAATTAAAATGATTTGTTTTAAATTTATTCAAAAAAAAATA
>NC_071106.1:8467500-8487500 GCF_024256425.1 Clarias gariepinus | reverse complement strand
ACCAGTACAACTGGAAGTGGAAACTGGATTGAAGGAAGGCCTATTTGACCAATTAAAATGATTTGTTTAAAATTTATTTAAAAAAAAAAAAAAAAACTATATGAGGAAAAAAACTGAAAAGCTTACAGGATCAGGTGGTCTCCCATCCAAGCACTAACCGTGGCTAAACCTGCTTAGCTTTCTAAATCAGGCTTGAGCTGGCACTCTCATACCATTACAACTGGAAGTGGGAACTGGATTGAAGGAAGGCCTATTTGTCCAATTAAAATTAATTGTTTTAAATTTATTTTAAAAAAAAAAAAAAAAAACTATATGAGGAATAAAACTGAAAAGCTTACAGGATCAGGTGGTCTCCCATCCAAGCACTAACCATGGCCAAGCCTGCTTAGCTTTCTAAATCAGGCTTGAGCTGGCACTCTCATACCAGTACAACTGGAAGTGGAAACTGGGTTGAAGGAAGGCCTATTTGACCAATTAAAATGATTTGTTTTAAATTTATTTAAAAAAAAAAGAAAAAAAACTATATGAGGAAAAAAACTGAAAAGCTTACAGGATCAGGTGGTCTCCCATCCAAGCACTAACCGTGGCCAAACCTGCTTAGCTTTCTAAATCAGGCTTGAGCTGACACTCTAATACCATTACAACTGGAAGTGGAAACTGGGTTGAAGGAAGGCCTTTTTGACCAATTAAAATTAATTGTTTTTTTATTTAAAAAAAAAATAAATAAATAAATAAAAAAAAAAAAAAAACTATATGAGGAATAAAACTGAAAAGCTTACAGGATCAGGTGGTCTCCCATCCAAGCACTAACCATGGCCAAACCTGCTTAGCTTTCTAAATCAGGCTTGAGCCGGCACTCTCATACCAGTACAACTGGAAGTGGAAACTGGGTTGAAGGAAGGCCTATTTGACCAATTAAAATGATTTGTTTTAAATTTATTCAAAAAAAAATAAATAAATAAAAATAAAAACTATATGAGGAATAAAACTGAAAAGCTTACAGGATCAGGTGGTCTCCCATCCAAGCACTAACCATGGCCAAGCCTGCTTAGCTTTCTAAATCAGGCTTGAGCTGGCACTCTCATACCAGTACAACTGGAAGTGGAAACTGGATTGAAGGAAGGCCTATTTGACCAATTAAAATGATTTGTTTTAAATTTATTTAAAAAAAAAAAAAAAAAAAAACTATATGAGGAAAAAAACTGAAAAGCTTACAGGATCAGGTGGTCTCCCATCCAAGCAATAACCGTGGCCAAACCTGCTTAGCTTTCTAAATCAGGCTTGAGCTGGCACTCTCATACCATTACAACTGGAAGTGGAAACTGGGTTGAAGGAAGGCCTATTTGACCAATTAAAATTAATTGTTTTAAATTTATTTAAAAAAAAAAAAACTATATGAGGAATAAAACTGAAAAGCTTACAGGATCAGGTGGTCTCCCATCCAAGCACTAACCATGGCCAAACCTGCTTAGCTTTCTAAATCAGGCTTGAGCTGGCACTCTCATACCAGTACAACTGGAAGTGGAAACTGGATTGAAGGAAGGCCTATTTGACCAATTAAAATGATTTGTTTAAAATTTATTTAAAAAAAAAAAAAAAAAACTATATGAGGAAAAAAACTGAAAAGCTTACAGGATCAGGTGGTCTCCCATCCAAGCACTAACCGTGGCCAAACCTGCTTAGCTTTCTAAATCAGGCTTGAGCTGGCACTCTCATACCATTACAACTGGAAGTGGAAACTGGGTTGAAGGAAGGCCTTTTTGACCAATTAAAATTAATTGTTTTTTTATTTAAAAAAAAAATAAATAAATAAATAAATAAAAAAAAAAAACTATATGAGGAATAAAACTGAAAAGCTTACAGGATCAGGTGGTCTCCCATCCAAGCACTAACCATGGCCAAACCTGCTTAGCTTTCTAAATCAGGCTTGAGCCGGCACTCTCATACCAGTACAACTGGAAGTGGAAACTGGGTTGAAGGAAGGCCTATTTGACCAATTAAAATGATTTGTTTTAAATTTATTCAAAAAAAAATAAATAAATAAAAATAAAAACTATATGAGGAATAAAACTGAAAAGCTTACAGGATCAGGTGGTCTCCCATCCAAGCACTAACCATGGCCAAGCCTGCTTAGCTTTCTAAATCAGGCTTGAGCTGGCACTCTCATACCAGTACAACTGGAAGTGGAAACTGGATTGAAGGAAGGCCTATTTGACCAATTAAAATGATTTGTTTTAAATTTATTTAAAAAAAAAAAAAAAAAAAAAAAAAAAACTATATGAGGAAAAAAACTGAAAAGCTTACAGGATCAGGTGGTCTCCCATCCAAGCAATAACCGTGGCCAAACCTGCTTAGCTTTCTAAATCAGGCTTGAGCTGGCACTCTCATACCATTACAACTGGAAGTGGAAACTGGCTTGAAGGAAGGCCTATTTGACCAATTAAAATTAATTGTTTTAAATTTATTTAAAAAAAAAAAAACTATATGAGGAATAAAACTGAAAAGCTTACAGGATCAGGTGGTCTCCCATCCAAGCACTAACCATGGCCAAACCTGCTTAGCTTTCTAAATCAGGCTTGAGCTGGCACTCTCATACCAGTACAACTGGAAGTGGAAACTGGATTGAAGGAAGGCCTATTTGACCAATTAAAATGATTTGTTTAAAATTTATTTAAAAAAAAAAAAAAAAACTATATGAGGAAAAAAACTGAAAAGCTTACAGGATCAGGTGGTCTCCCATCCAAGCACTAACCGTGGCCAAACCTGCTTAGCTTTCTAAATCAGGCTTGAGCTGGCACTCTCATACCATTACAACTGGAAGTGGGAACTGGATTGAAGGAAGGCCTATTTGTCCAATTAAAATTAATTGTTTTAAATTTATTTAAAAAAAAAAAAAAAAAACTATATGAGGAATAAAACTGAAAAGCTTACAGGATCAGGTGGTCTCCCATCCAAGCACTAACCATGGCCAAGCCTGCTTAGCTTTCTAAATCAGGCTTGAGCTGGCACTCTCATACCAGTACAACTGGAAGTGGAAACTGGATTGAAGGAAGGCCTATTTGACCAATTAAAAGGATTTGTTTTAAAGTTATTTAAAAAAAAAAGAAAAAAAACTATATGAGGAAAAAAACTGAAAAGCTTACAGGATCAGGTGGTCTCCCATCCAAGCACTAACCGTGGCCAAACCTGCTTAGCTTTCTAAATCAGGCTTGAGCTGACACTCTAATACCATTACAACTGGAAGTGGAAACTGGGTTGAAGGAAGGCCTTTTTGACCAATTAAAATTAATTGTTTTTTTATTTAAAAAAAAAATAAATAAATAAATAAAAAAAAATAAAAAAACTATATGAGGAATAAAACTGAAAAGCTTACAGGATCAGGTGGTCTCCCATCCAAGCACTAACCATGGCCAAACCTGCTTAGCTTTCTAAATCAGGCTTGAGCCGGCACTCTCATACCAGTACAACTGGAAGTGGAAACTGGGTTGAAGGAAGGCCTATTTGACCAATTAAAATGATTTGTTTTAAATTTATTCAAAAAAAAATAAATAAATAAAAATAAAAACTATATGAGGAATAAAACTGAAAAGCTTACAGGATCAGGTGGTCTCCCATCCAAGCACTAACCATGGCCAAGCCTGCTTAGCTTTCTAAATCAGGCTTGAGCTGGCACTCTCATACCAGTACAACTGGAAGTGGAAACTGGATTGAAGGAAGGCCTATTTGACCAATTAAAATGATTTGTTTTAAATTTATTTTAAAAAAAAAAAAAAAAAAAAAAAAAAAAAAAAAAAAAAAAAAAAACTATATGAGGAAAAAAACTGAAAAGCTTACAGGATCAGGTGGTCTCCCATCCAAGCAATAACCGTGGCCAAACCTGCTTAGCTTTCTAAATCAGGCTTGAGCTGGCACTCTCATACCATTACAACTGGAAGTGGAAACTGGGTTGAAGGAAGGCCTATTTGACCAATTAAAATTAATTGTTTTAAATTTATTTTAAAAAAAAAAAAACTATAGGAGGAATAAAACTGAAAAGCTTACAGGATCAGGTGGTCTCCCATCCAAGCACTAACCATGGCCAAACCTGCTTAGCTTTCTAAATCAGGCTTGAGCTGGCACTCTCATACCAGTACAACTGGAAGTGGAAACTGGATTGAAGGAAGGCCTATTTGACCAATTAAAATGATTTGTTTAAAATTTATTTAAAAAAAAAAAAAAAAACTATATGAGGAAAAAAACTGAAAAGCTTACAGGATCAGGTGGTCTCCCATCCAAGCACTAACCGTGGCCAAACCTGCTTAGCTTTCTAAATCAGGCTTGAGCTGGCACTCTCATACCATTACAACTGGAAGTGGGAACTGGATTGAAGGAAGGCCTATTTGTCCAATTAAAATTATTTTTTTTAAATTTATTTAAAAAAAAAAAAAAAAAAAAAAAAAAAAACTATATGAGGAATAAAACTGAAAAGCTTACAGGATCAGGTGGTCTCCCATCCAAGCACTAACCATGGCCAAGCCTGCTTAGCTTTCTAAATCAGGCTTGAGCTGGCACTCTCATACCAGTACAACTGGAAGTGGAAACTGGATTGAAGGAAGGCCTATTTGACCAATTAAAATGATTTGTTTTAAATTTATTTAAAAAAAAAAGAAAAAAAACTATATGAGGAAAAAAACTGAAAAGCTTACAGGATCAGGTGGTCTCCCATCCAAGCACTAACCGTGGCCAAACCTGCTTAGCTTTCTAAATCAGGCTTGAGCTGGCACTCTCATACCATTTCAACTGGAAGTGGGAACTGGGTTGAAGGAAGGCCTATTTGACCAATTAAAATGATTTGTTTTAAATTTATTAAAAAAAAAAAAAAAAAAAAAAAAAAAAAAAAAAAACTATATGAGGAAAAAAACTGAAAAGCTTACAGGATCAGGTGGTCTCCCATCCAAGCACTAACCACGGCCAAGCCTGCTTAGCTTTCTAAATCAGGCTTGAGCTGGCACTCTCATACCATTACAACTGGAAGTGGAAACTGGGTTGAAGGAAGGCCTATTTGACCAATTAAAATTAATTGTTTTAAATTTATTAAAAAAAAAAAAAACTATATGAGGAATAAAACTGAAAAGCTTACAGGATCAGGTGGTCTCCCATCCAAGCACTAACCATGGCCAAGCCTGCTTAGCTTTCTAAATCAGGCTTGAGCTGGCACACTCATACCAGTACAACTGGGAGTGGAAACTGGGTTGAAGGAAGGCCTATTTGACCAATTAAAATGATTTGTTTTAAATTTATTTTTTAAAAAAAAAGAGAAAAAAAACTATATGAGGAATAAAACTGAAAAGCTTACAGGACCAGGTGGTCTCCCATCCAAGCACTAACCATGGCCAAACCTGCTTAGCTTTCTAAATCAGGCTTGAGCTGGCACTCTAATACCATTACAACTGGAAGTGGAAACTGGGTTGAAGGAAGGCCTTTTTGACCAATTAAAATGATTTGTTTAAAATTTATTTAAAAAAAAAAAAAAAAACTATATGAGGAAAAAAACTGAAAAGCTTACAGGATCAGGTGGTCTCCCATCCAAGCACTAACCGTGGCCAAACCTGCTTAGCTTTCTAAATCAGGCTTGAGCTGGCACTCTCATACCATTACAACTGGAAGTGGGAACTGGATTGAAGGAAGGCCTATTTGACCAATTAAAATGATTTGTTTTAAATTTATTTAAAAAAAAAAAAAAAAAAAAAAAAAAAAATTATATGAGGAAAAAAACTGAAAAGCTTACAGGATCAGGTGGTCTCCCATCCAAGCAATAACCGTGGCCAAGCCTGCTTAGCTTTCTAAATCAGGCTTGAGCTGGCACTCTCATACCATTACAACTGGAAGTGGGAACTGGATTGAAGGAAGGCCTATTTGACCAATTAAAATTATTTTTTTTAAATTTTTTTAAAAAAAAAAAAAAAAAAAAAAAAAAAAAACTATATGAGGAAAAAAACTGAAAAGCTTACAGGATCAGGTGGTCTCCCATCCAAGCAATAACCGTGGCCAAACCTGCTTAGCTTTCTAAATCAGGCTTGAGCTGGCACTCTCATACCATTACAACTGGAAGTGGAAACTGGGTTGAAGGAAGGCCTATTTGACCAATTAAAATTAATTGTTTTAAATTTATTAAAAAAAAAAAAAACTATATGAGGAATAAAACTGAAAAGCTTACAGGATCAGGTGGTCTCCCATCCAAGCACTAACCATGGCCAAGCCTGCTTAGCTTTCTAAATCAGGCTTGAGCTGGCACTCTCATACCAGTACAACTGGAAGTGGAAACTGGATTGAAGGAAGGCCTATTTGACCAATTAAAATGATTTGTTTTAAATTTATTTAAAAAAAAAAGAAAAAAAACTATATGAGGAAAAAAACTGAAAAGCTTACAGGATCAGGTGGTCTCCCATCCAAGCACTAACCGTGGCCAAACCTGCTTAGCTTTCTAAATCAGGCTTGAGCTGGCACTCTAATACCATTACAACTGGAAGTGGAAACTGGGTTGAAGGAAGGCCTTTTTGACCAATTAAAATGATTTGTTTAAAATTTATTTAAAAAAAAAAAAAAAAACTATATGAGGAAAAAAACTGAAAAGCTTACAGGATCAGGTGGTCTCCCATCCAAGCACTAACCGTGGCCAAACCTGCTTAGCTTTCTAAATCAGGCTTGAGCTGGCACTCTCATACCATTACAACTGGAAGTGGGAACTGGGTTGAAGGAAGGCCTATTTGACCAATTAAAATGATTTGTTTTAAATTTATTTAAAAAAAAAAAAAAAAAAAAAAAAAAACTATATGAGGAAAAAAACTGAAAAGCTTACAGGATCAGGTGGTCTCCCATCCAAGCAATAACCGTGGCCAAACCTGCTTAGCTTTCTAAATCAGGCTTGAGCTGGCACTCTCATACCATTACAACTGGAAGTGGAAACTGGGTTGAAGGAAGGCCTATTTGACCAATTAAAATTAATTGTTTTAAATTTATTAAAAAAAAAAAAAACTATATGAGGAATAAAACTGAAAAGCTTACAGGATCAGGTGGTCTCCCATCCAAGCACTAACCATGGCCAAGCCTGCTTAGCTTTCTAAATCAGTCTTGAACCGGCACTCTCATACCAGTACAACTGGAAGTGAAAACTGGGTTGAAGGAAGGCCTATTTGACCAATTACAATGATTTGTTTTTAATTTATTTAATAATAAAAAACAACTATATGAGGAATAAAACTGAAAAGCTTACAGGATCAGGTGGTCTCCCATCCAAGCACTAACCATGGCCAAGCCTGCTTAGCTTTCTAAAGCAAGCTTCAGCTGGCACTCTCATACCAGTACAACTGGAAGTGGAAACTGGGTTGAAGGAAGGCCTATTTGACCAATTAAAATGATTTGTTTTAAATTTATTTAAAAAAAAAAAAAAAAAAAAAACTATATGAGGAAAAAAACTGAAAAGCTTACAGGATCAGGTGGTCTCCCATCCAAGCAATAACCGTGGCCAAACCTGCTTAGCTTTCTAAATCAGGCTTGAGCTGGCACTCTCATACCATTACAACTGGAAGTGGAAACTGGGTTGAAGGAAGGCCTATTTGACCAGTTAAAATGATTTGTTTTCAATCACAACAAAAAAACTATATGAGGAATCAAACTGAAAAGCTTACAGGATCAGGAGGTCTCCCATCCAAGCACTAACCATGGCCAAACCTGCTTAGCTTTCTAAATCAGGCTTGAGCTGGCACTCTCATACCAGTACAACTGGAAGTGGAAACTGGATTGAAGGAAGGCCTATTTGACCAATTAAAATGATTTGTTTAAAATTTATTTAAAAAAAAAAAAAAAAACTATATGAGGAAAAAAACTGAAAAGCTTACAGGATCAGGTGGTCTCCCATCCAAGCACTAACCGTGGCCAAACCTGCTTAGCTTTCTAAATCAGGCTTGAGCTGGCACTCTCATACCAGTACAACTGGAAGTGGAAACTGGATTGAAGGAAGGCCTATTTGACCAATTAAAATGATTTGTTTAAAATTTATTTAAAAAAAAAAAAAAAAAACTATATGAGGAAAAAAACTGAAAAGCTTACAGGATCAGGTGGTCTCCCATCCAAGCACTAACCGTGGCCAAACCTGCTTAGCTTTCTAAATCAGGCTTGAGCTGGCACTCTCATACCATTACAACTGGAAGTGGGAACTGGATTGAAGGAAGGCCTATTTGTCCAATTAAAATTAATTGTTTTAAATTTATTTAAAAAAAAAAAAAAAAAACTATATGAGGAATAAAACTGAAAAGCTTACAGGATCAGGTGGTCTCCCATCCAAGCACTAACCATGGCCAAGCCTGCTTAGCTTTCTAAATCAGGCTTGAGCTGGCACTCTCATACCAGTACAACTGGAAGTGGAAACTGGATTGAAGGAAGGCCTATTTGACCAATTAAAATGATTTGTTTTAAATTTATTTAAAAAAAAAAGAAAAAAAACTATATGAGGAAAAAAACTGAAAAGCTTACAGGATCAGGTGGTCTCCCATCCAAGCACTAACCGTGGCCAAACCTGCTTAGCTTTCTAAATCAGGCTTGAGCTGACACTCTAATACCATTACAACTGGAAGTGGAAACTGGGTTGAAGGAAGGCCTTTTTGACCAATTAAAATTAATTGTTTTTTTATTTAAAAAAAAAATAAATAAATAAATAAAAAAAAATAAAAAAACTATATGAGGAATAAAACTGAAAAGCTTACAGGATCAGGTGGTCTCCCATCCAAGCACTAACCATGGCCAAACCTGCTTAGCTTTCTAAATCAGGCTTGAGCCGGCACTCTCATACCAGTACAACTGGAAGTGGAAACTGGGTTGAAGGAAGGCCTATTTGACCAATTAAAATGATTTGTTTTAAATTTATTCAAAAAAAAATAAATAAATAAAAATAAAAACTATATGAGGAATAAAACTGAAAAGCTTACAGGATCAGGTGGTCTCCCATCCAAGCACTAACCACGGCCAAGCCTGCTTAGCTTTCTAAATCAGGCTTGAGCTGGCGCTCTCATACCAGTACAACTGGAAGTGGAAACTGGCTTGAAGGAAGGCCTATTTGACCAATTAAAATGATTTGTTTTAAATCTATTTAAAAAAAAAAAAAAAAAAAAAAAAAAAACTATATGAGGAAAAAAACTGAAAAGCTTACAGGATCAGGTGGTCTCCCATCCAAGCAATAACCGTGGCCAAACCTGCTTAGCTTTCTAAATCAGGCTTGAGCTGGCACTCTCATACCATTACAACTGGAAGTGGAAACTGGGTTGAAGGAAGGCCTATTTGACCAATTAAAATTAATTGTTTTAAATTTATTTAAAAAAAAAAAAACTATATGAGGAATAAAACTGAAAAGCTTACAGGATCAGGTGGTCTCCCATCCAAGCACTAACCATGGCCAAACCTGCTTAGCTTTCTAAATCAGGCTTGAGCTGGCACTCTCATACCAGTACAACTGGAAGTGGAAACTGGATTGAAGGAAGGCCTATTTGACCAATTAAAATGATTTGTTTAAAATTTATTTAAAAAAAAAAAAAAAAACTATATGAGGAAAAAAACTGAAAAGCTTACAGGATCAGGTGGTCTCCCATCCAAGCACTAACCGTGGCCAAACCTGCTTAGCTTTCTAAATCAGGCTTGAGCTGGCACTCTCATACCATTACAACTGGAAGTGGGAACTGGATTGAAGGAAGGCCTATTTGTCCAATTAAAATTAATTGTTTTAAATTTATTTTTAAAAAAAAAAAAAAAAAAAAAAAAAAAAAAACTATATGAGGAATAAAACTGAAAAGCTTACAGGATCAGGTGGTCTCCCATCCAAGCACTAACCATGGCCAAGCCTGCTTAGCTTTCTAAATCAGGCTTGAGCTGGCACTCTCATACCAGTACAACTGGAAGTGGAAACTGGATTGAAGGAAGGCCTATTTGACCAATTAAAATGATTTGTTTTAAATTTATTTAAAAAAAAAAGAAAAAAAACTATATGAGGAAAAAAACTGAAAAGCTTACAGGATCAGGTGGTCTCCCATCCAAGCACTAACCGTGGCCAAACCTGCTTAGCTTTCTAAATCAGGCTTGAGCTGGCACTCTAATACCATTACAACTGGAAGTGGAAACTGGGTTGAAGGAAGGCCTTTTTGACCAATTAAAATTTTTTTTTTTTTTTTTTTTTAAAAAAAAAAAAAAAAAAAAAAAAAAAAAAACTATATGAGGAATAAAACTGAAAAGCTTACAGGATCAGGTGGTCTCCCATCCAAGCACTAACCATGGCCAAACCTGCTTAGCTTTCTAAATCAGGCTTGAGCTGGCACTCTCATACCAGTACAACTGGAAGTGGAAACTGGATTGAAGGAAGGCCTATTTGACCAATTAAAATGATTTGTTTAAAATTTATTTAAAAAAAAAAAAAAAAACTATATGAGGAAAAAAACTGAAAAGCTTACAGGATCAGGTGGTCTCCCATCCAAGCACTAACCGTGGCCAAACCTGCTTAGCTTTCTAAATCAGGCTTGAGCTGGCACTCTCATACCATTACAACTGGAAGTGGGAACTGGATTGAAGGAAGGCCTATTTGACCAATTAAAATTTTTTTTTTTAAATTTATTTAAAAAAAAAAAAAAAAAAAAAAAAAAAAACTATATGAGGAAAAAAACTGAAAAGCTTACAGGATCAGGTGGTCTCCCATCCAAGCAATAACCGTGGCCAAACCTGCTTAGCTTTCTAAATCAGGCTTGAGCTGGCACTCTCATACCATTACAACTGGAAGTGGAAACTGGGTTGAAGGAAGGCCTATTTGACCAATTAAAATTAATTGTTTTAAATTTATTAAAAAAAAAAAAAACTATATGAGGAATAAAACTGAAAAGCTTACAGTATCAGGTGGTCTCCCATCCAAGCACTAACCATGGCCAAGCCTGCTTAGCTTTCTAAATCAGGCTTGAGCTGGCACTCTCATACCAGTACAACTGGAAGTGGAAACTGGATTGAAGGAAGGCCTATTTGACCAATTAAAATGATTTGTTTTAAATTTATTTAAAAAAAAAAGAAAAAAAACTATATGAGGAAAAAAACTGAAAAGCTTACAGGATCAGGTGGTCTCCCATCCAAGCACTAACCGTGGCCAAACCTGCTTAGCTTTCTAAATCAGGCTTGAGCTGGCACTCTCATACCATTACAACTGGAAGTGGGAACTGGATTGAAGGAAGGCCTATTTGACCAATTAAAATGATTTGTTTTAAATTTATTTAAAAAAAAAAAAAAAAAAAAAAAAAAAAACTATATGAGGAAAAAAACTGAAAAGCTTACAGGATCAGGTGGTCTCCCATCCAAGCAATAACCGTGGCCAAACCTGCTTATCTTTCTAAATCAGGCTTGATCTGGCACTCTCATACCATTACAACTGGAAGTGGAAACTGGGTTGAAGGAAGGCCTTTTTGACCAATTAAAATTAATTTTTTTTTTTTTTTTTTTAAAAAAAAAAAAAAAAAAAAAAAAAAAAAAACTATATGAGGAATAAAACTGAAAAGCTTACAGGATCAGGTGGTCTCCCATCCAAGCACTAACCATGGCCAAACCTGCTTAGCTTTCTAAATCAGGCTTGAGCTGGCACTCTCATACCAGTACAACTGGAAGTGGAAACTGGATTGAAGGAAGGCCTATTTGACCAATTAAAATGATTTGTTTAAAATTTATTTAAAAAAAAAAAAAAAAACTATATGAGGAAAAAAACTGAAAAGCTTACAGGATCAGGTGGTCTCCCATCCAAGCACTAACCGTGGCCAAACCTGCTTAGCTTTCTAAATCAGGCTTGAGCTGGCACTCTCATACCATTACAACTGGAAGTGGGAACTGGATTGAAGGAAGGCCTATTTGACCAATTAAAATGATTTGTTTTAAATTTATTTAAAAAAAAAAAAAAAAAAAAAAAAAAAAAACTATATGAGGAAAAAAACTGAAAAGCTTACAGGATCAGGTGGTCTCCCATCCAAGCAATAACCGTGGCCAAACCTGCTTAGCTTTCTAAATCAGGCTTGAGCTGGCACTCTCATACCATTACAACTGGAAGTGGAAACTGGGTTGAAGGAAGGCCTATTTGACCAATTAAAATTAATTGTTTTAAATTTATTAAAAAAAAAAAAAACTATATGAGGAATAAAACTGAAAAGCTTACAGGATCAGGTGGTCTCCCATCCAAGCACTAACCATGGCCAAGCCTGCTTAGCTTTCTAAATCAGGCTTGAGCTGGCACTCTCATACCAGTACAACTGGAAGTGGAAACTGGATTGAAGGAAGGCCTATTTGACCAATTAAAATGATTTGTTTTAAATTTATTTAAAAAAAAAAGAAAAAAAACTATATGAGGAAAAAAACTGAAAAGCTTACAGGATCAGGTGGTCTCCCATCCAAGCACTAACCGTGGCCAAACCTGCTTAGCTTTCTAAATCAGGCTTGAGCTGGCACTCTCATACCATTACAACTGGAAGTGGGAACTGGATTGAAGGAAGGCCTATTTGACCAATTAAAATGATTTGTTTTAAATTTATTTAAAAAAAAAAAAAAAAAAAAAAAAAAAAACTATATGAGGAAAAAAACTGAAAAGCTTACAGGATCAGGTGGTCTCCCATCCAAGCAATAACCGTGGCCAAACCTGCTTAGCTTTCTAAATCAGGCTTGAGCTGGCACTCTCATACCATTACAACTGGAAGTGGAAACTGGGTTGAAGGAAGGCCTATTTGACCAATTAAAATTAATTGTTTTAAATTTATTAAAAAAAAAAAAAACTATATGAGGAATAAAACTGAAAAGCTTACAGGATCAGGTGGTCTCCCATCCAAGCACTAACCATGGCCAAGCCTGCTTAGCTTTCTAAATCAGTCTTGAACCGGCACTCTCATACCAGTACAACTGGAAGTGAAAACTGGGTTGAAGGAAGGCCTATTTGACCAATTACAATGATTTGTTTTAAATTTATTTAAAATAAAAAAAAACTATATGAGGAATAAAACTGAAAAGCTTACAGGATCAGGTGGTCTCCCATCCAAGCACTAACCATGGCCAAGCCTGCTTAGCTTTCTAAATCAGGCTTGAGCTGGCACTCTCATACCAGTACAACTGGAAGTGGAAACTGGTTTGAAGGAAGGCCTATTTGACCAATTAAAATGATTTGTTTTAAATTTATTTAAAAAAAAAAAAAAAAAAAAAAAAAAAAAAAAAAAAACTATATGAGGAAAAAAACTGAAAAGCTTACAGGATCAGGTGGTCTCCCATCCAAGCAATAACCGTGGCCAAACCTGCTTAGCTTTCTAAATCAGGCTTGAGCTGGCACTCTCATACCATTACAACTGGAAGTGGAAACTGGGTTGAAGGAAGGCCTATTTGACCAATTAAAATTAATTGTTTTAAATTTATTTAAAAAAAAAAAAACTATATGAGGAATAAAACTGAAAAGCTTACAGGATCAGGTGGTCTCCCATCCAAGCACTAACCATGGCCAAACCTGCTTAGCTTTCTAAATCAGGCTTGAGCTGGCACTCTCATACCAGTACAACTGGAAGTGGAAACTGGATTGAAGGAAGGCCTATTTGACCAATTAAAATGATTTGTTTAAAATTTATTTAAAAAAAAAAAAAAAAACTATATGAGGAAAAAAACTGAAAAGCTTACAGGATCAGGTGGTCTCCCATCCAAGCACTAACCGTGGCCAAACCTGCTTAGCTTTCTAAATCAGGCTTGAGCTGGCACTCTCATACCATTACAACTGGAAGTGGGAACTGGATTGAAGGAAGGCCTATTTGTCCAATTAAAATTATTTGTTTTAAATTTATTTAAAAAAAAAAAAAAAAAAAAAAAAAAACTATATGAGGAATAAAACTGAAAAGCTTACAGGATCAGGTGGTCTCCCATCCAAGCACTAACCATGGCCAAGCCTGCTTAGCTTTCTAAATCAGGCTTGAGCTGGCACTCTCATACCAGTACAACTGGAAGTGGAAACTGGATTGAAGGAAGGCCTATTTGACCAATTAAAATGATTTGTTTTAAATTTATTTAAAAAAAAAAGAAAAAAAACTATATGAGGAAAAAAACTGAAAAGCTTACAGGATCAGGTGGTCTCCCATCCAAGCACTAACCGTGGCCAAACCTGCTTAGCTTTCTAAATCAGGCTTGAGCTGGCACTCTAATACCATTACAACTGGAAGTGGAAACTGGGTTGAAGGAAGGCCTTTTTGACCAATTAAAATTAATTGTTTTTTTATTTAAAAAAAAAAAAAAAAAAAAAAAAAAAAACTATATGAGGAATAAAACTGAAAAGCTTACAGGATCAGGTGGTCTCCCATCCAAGCACTAACCATGGCCAAGCCTGCTTAGCTTTCTAAATCAGGCTTGAGCTGGCACTCTCATACCAGTACAACTGGAAGTGGAAACTGGATTGAAGGAAGGCCTATTTGACCAATTAAAATGATTTGTTTTAAATTTATTTAAAAAAAAAAGAAAAAAAACTATATGAGGAAAAAAACTGAAAAGCTTACAGGATCAGGTGGTCTCCCATCCAAGCACTAACCGTGGCCAAACCTGCTTAGCTTTCTAAATCAGGCTTGAGCTGGCACTCTAATACCATTACAACTGGAAGTGGAAACTGGGTTGAAGGAAGGCCTTTTTGACCAATTAAAATTAATTGTTTTTTTATTTAAAAAAAAAAAAAAAAAAAAAAAAAAACTATATGAGGAATAAAACTGAAAAGCTTACAGGATCAGGTGGTCTCCCATCCAAGCACTAACCATGGCCAAACCTGCTTAGCTTTCTAAATCAGGCTTGAGCTGGCACTCTCATACCAGTACAACTGGAAGTGGAAACTGGATTGAAGGAAGGCCTATTTGACCAATTAAAATGATTTGTTTAAAATTTATTTAAAAAAAAAAAAAAAAACTATATGAGGAAAAAAACTGAAAAGCTTACAGGATCAGGTGGTCTCCCATCCAAGCACTAACCGTGGCCAAACCTGCTTAGCTTTCTAAATCAGGCTTGAGCTGGCACTCTCATACCATTACAACTGGAAGTGGGAACTGGATTGAAGGAAGGCCTATTTGTCCAATTAAAATTAATTGTTTTAAATTAATTTAAAAAAAAAAAAAAAAAACTATATGAGGAATAAAACTGAAAAGCTTACAGGATCAGGTGGTCTCCCATCCAAGCACTAACCATGGCCAAGCCTGCTTAGCTTTCTAAATCAAGCTTGAGCTGGCACTCTAATACCAGTACAACTGGAAGTGGAAACTGGGTTGAAGGAAGGCCTTTTTGACCAATTAAAATTAATTGTTTTTTTATTTTAAAAAAAAAAAAAAAAAAAAAAAAAAAAACTATATGAGGAAAAAAACTGAAAAGCTTACAGGATCAGGTGGTCTCCCATCCAAGCACTAACCGTGGCCAAACCTGCTTAGCTTTCTAAATCAGGCTTGAGCTGGCACTCTAATACCATTACAACTGGAAGTGGAAACTGGGTTGAAGGAAGGCCTTTTTGACCAATTAAAATTAATTGTTTTTTTATTTAAAAAAAAAAAAAAAAAAAACTATATGAGGAATAAAACTGAAAAGCTTACAGGATCAGGTGGTCTCCCATCCAAGCACTAACCATGGCCAAGCCTGCTTAGCTTTCTAAATCAGGCTTGAGCTGGCACTCTCATACCAGTACAACTGGAAGTGGAAACTGGATTGAAGGAAGGCCTATTTGACCAATTAAAATGATTTGTTTTAAATTTATTTAAAAAAAAAAGAAAAAAAACTATATGAGGAAAAAAACTGAAAAGCTTACAGGATCAGGTGGTCTCCCATCCAAGCACTAACCGTGGCCAAACCTGCTTAGCTTTCTAAATCAGGCTTGAGCTGGCACTCTAATACCATTACAACTGGAAGTGGAAACTGGGTTGAAGGAAGGCCTTTTTGACCAATTAAAATTAATTGTTTTTTTATTTAAAAAAAAAAAAAAAAAAAAAAAAAAAAAAACTATATGAGGAATAAAACTGAAAAGCTTACAGGATCAGGTGGTCTCCCATCCAAGCACTAACCATGGCCAAACCTGCTTAGCTTTCTAAATCAGGCTTGAGCTGGCACTCTCATACCAGTACAACTGGAAGTGGAAACTGGATTGAAGGAAGGCCTATTTGACCAATTAAAATGATTTGTTTAAAATTTATTTAAAAAAAAAAAAAAAAACTATATGAGGAAAAAAACTGAAAAGCTTACAGGATCAGGTGGTCTCCCATCCAAGCACTAACCGTGGCCAAACCTGCTTAGCTTTCTAAATCAGGCTTGAGCTGGCACTCTCATACCATTACAACTGGAAGTGGGAACTGGATTGAAGGAAGGCCTATTTGTCCAATTAAAATTAATTGTTTTAAATTTATTTAAAAAAAAAAAAAAAAAACTATATGAGGAATAAAACTGAAAAGCTTACAGGATCAGGTGGTCTCCCATCCAAGCACTAACCATGGCCAAGCCTGCTTAGCTTTCTAAATCAAGCTTGAGCTGGCACTCTAATACCAGTACAACTGGAAGTGGAAACTGGGTTGAAGGAAGGCCTATTTGACCAATTAAAATTAATTGTTTTTTTATTTTTAAAAAAAAAAAAAAAAAAAAAAAAAAAAAAACTATATGAGGAATAAAACTGAAAAGCTTACAGGATCAGGTGGTCTCCCATCCAAGCACTAACCATGGCCAAGCCTGCTTAGCTTTCTAAATCAGGCTTGAGCTGGCACTCTCATACCAGTACAACTGGAAGTGGAAACTGGGTTGAAGGAAGGCCTATTTGACCAATTAAAATGATTTGTTTTAAATTTATTTAAAAAAAAAAAAAAAAAAAAAAAAAAAAAAAAAAAAACTATATGAGGAAAAAAACTGAAAATCTTACAGGATCAGGTGGTCTCCCATCCAAGCAATAACCGTGGCCAAACCTGCTTAGCTTTCTAAATCAGGCTTGAGCTGGCACTCTCATACCATTACAACTGGAAGTGGAAACTGGGTTGAAGGAAGGCCTATTTGACCAATTAAAATTAATTGTTTTAAATTTATTTAAAAAAAAAAAAACTATATGAGGAATAAAACTGAAAAGCTTACAGGATCAGGTGGTCTCCCATCCAAGCACTAACCATGGCCAAACCTGCTTAGCTTTCTAAATCAGGCTTGAGCTGGCACTCTCATACCAGTACAACTGGAAGTGGAAACTGGATTGAAGGAAGGCCTATTTGACCAATTAAAATGATTTGTTTAAAATTTATTTAAAAAAAAAAAAAAAAACTATATGAGGAAAAAAACTGAAAAGCTTACAGGATCAGGTGGTCTCCCATCCAAGCACTAACCGTGGCCAAACCTGCTTAGCTTTCTAAATCAGGCTTGAGCTGGCACTCTCATACCATTACAACTGGAAGTGGGAACTGGATTGAAGGAAGGCCTATTTGTCCAATTAAAATTAATTGTTTTAAATTTATTTAAAAAAAAAAAAAAAAAAAAAAAAAAAAAAAACTATATGAGGAATAAAACTGAAAAGCTTACAGGATCAGGTGGTCTCCCATCCAAGCACTAACCATGGCCAAGCCTGCTTAGCTTTCTAAATCAGGCTTGAGCTGGCACTCTCATACCAGTACAACTGGAAGTGGAAACTGGATTGAAGGAAGGCCTATTTGACCAATTAAAATGATTTGTTTTAAATTTATTTAAAAAAAAAAGAAAAAAAACTATATGAGGAAAAAAACTGAAAAGCTTACAGGATCAGGTGGTCTCCCATCCAAGCACTAACCGTGGCCAAACCTGCTTAGCTTTCTAAATCAGGCTTGAGCTGGCACTCTAATACCATTACAACTGGAAGTGGAAACTGGGTTGAAGGAAGGCCTTTTTGACCAATTAAAATTAATTGTTTTTTTATTTAAAAAAAAAAAAAAAAAAAAAAAAAAAAAAAAAAAAACTATATGAGGAATAAAACTGAAAAGCTTACAGGATCAGGTGGTCTCCCATCCAAGCACTAACCATGGCCAAGCCTGCTTAGCTTTCTAAATCAGGCTTGAGCTGGCACTCTCATACCAGTACAACTGGAAGTGGAAACTGGATTGAAGGAAGGCCTATTTGACCAATTAAAATGATTTGTTTTAAATTTATTTAAAAAAAAAAGAAAAAAAACTATATGAGGAAAAAAACTGAAAAGCTTACAGGATCAGGTGGTCTCCCATCCAAGCACTAACCGTGGCCAAACCTGCTTAGCTTTCTAAATCAGGCTTGAGCTGGCACTCTAATACCATTACAACTGGAAGTGGAAACTGGGTTGAAGGAAGGCCTTTTTGACCAATTAAAATTAATTGTTTTTTTATTTAAAAAAAAAAAAAAAAAAAAAAAAAAAAACTATATGAGGAATAAAACTGAAAAGCTTACAGGATCAGGTGGTCTCCCATCCAAGCACTAACCATGGCCAAACCTGCTTAGCTTTCTAAATCAGGCTTGAGCTGGCACTCTCATACCAGTACAACTGGAAGTGGAAACTGGATTGAAGGAAGGCCTATTTGACCAATTAAAATGATTTGTTTAAAATTTATTTAAAAAAAAAAAAAAAAACTATATGAGGAAAAAAACTGAAAAGCTTACAGGATCAGGTGGTCTCCCATCCAAGCACTAACCGTGGCCAAACCTGCTTAGCTTTCTAAATCAGGCTTGAGCTGGCACTCTCATACCATTACAACTGGAAGTGGGAACTGGATTGAAGGAAGGCCTATTTGTCCAATTAAAATTAATTGTTTTAAATTTATTTAAAAAAAAAAAAAAAAAACTATATGAGGAATAAAACTGAAAAGCTTACAGAATCAGGTGGTCTCCCATCCAAGCACTAACCATGGCCAAGCCTGCTTAGCTTTCTAAATCAAGCTTGAGCTGGCACTCTAATACCAGTACAACTGGAAGTGGAAACTGGGTTGAAGGAAGGCCTATTTGACCAATTAAAATTAATTGTTTTTTTATTTTAAAAAAAAAAAAAAAAAAAAAAAAAAAAAAAACTATATGAGGAAAAAAACTGAAAAGCTTACAGGATCAGGTGGTCTCCCATCCAAGCACTAACCGTGGCCAAACCTGCTTAGCTTTCTAAATCAGGCTTGAGCTGGCACTCTAATACCATTACAACTGGAAGTGGAAACTGGGTTGAAGGAAGGCCTTTTTGACCAATTAAAATTAATTGTTTTTTTATTTAAAAAAAAAAAAAAAAAAAAAAAAAAACTATATGAGGAATAAAACTGAAAAGCTTACAGGATCAGGTGGTCTCCCATCCAAGCACTAACCATGGCCAAGCCTGCTTAGCTTTCTAAATCAGGCTTGAGCTGGCACTCTCATACCAGTACAACTGGAAGTGGAAACTGGATTGAAGGAAGGCCTATTTGACCAATTAAAATGATTTGTTTTAAATTTATTTAAAAAAAAAAGAAAAAAAACTATATGAGGAAAAAAACTGAAAAGCTTACAGGATCAGGTGGTCTCCCATCCAAGCACTAACCGTGGCCAAACCTGCTTAGCTTTCTAAATCAGGCTTGAGCTGGCACTCTAATACCATTACAACTGGAAGTGGAAACTGGGTTGAAGGAAGGCCTTTTTGACCAATTAAAATTAATTGTTTTTTTATTTAAAAAAAAAAAAAAAAAAAAAAAAAAAAAAACTATATGAGGAATAAAACTGAAAAGCTTACAGGATCAGGTGGTCTCCCATCCAAGCACTAACCATGGCCAAACCTGCTTAGCTTTCTAAATCAGGCTTGAGCTGGCACTCTCATACCAGTACAACTGGAAGTGGAAACTGGATTGAAGGAAGGCCTATTTGACCAATTAAAATGATTTGTTTAAAATTTATTTAAAAAAAAAAAAAAAAACTATATGAGGAAAAAAACTGAAAAGCTTACAGGATCAGGTGGTCTCCCATCCAAGCACTAACCGTGGCCAAACCTGCTTAGCTTT